>NC_135857.1:29086440-29303940 GCF_031162955.1 Sander vitreus | reverse complement strand
TTATATATGGAATAATAATAATAATAATAATAAAAACACCAGCCCTACACCATAAAGGCCGTCAGCCACCAGCTGTCATGTCAAACTGGGAAAAAAACAAAAAAACAAAACTGCTCTCTGCAAACTGGGAGGCACATACACACTCTACTGAAAAGACATGGCAAAAACTAATCAAAATGATCCAGTTTGACACAAATCAGACTCCCTTTCCTGTTCATTTGTATTAATATTGGTACATTCTCTGCAACCAGTGTATAGTCAGCTGGACTTTGACCATTTTAACATATCACATGCATTACCCTATGTATTGTTTTATGATACTTGGAGTGAGCATTACTTGGTTTAATGAAACATCATTTACAATAGTTTGGTTGGAAAAGTGTAGCTTATAATGTTTACTTGTTTAAACTGTGTCACAGGTGTTTAAATCTGTGGTAATTTCCGGGGCTGTGGTATGTCACACTGTTGGTTTGCTAAATACTGTATAATAAGGTTTTCCTGTGTTTCTGTATACTCCCTGTAGCCTATTTACTGTATGTACTACTGCGTACTTCTATTTGTCAACACTGACCGTACAGAGCCTGTGACGCATGAATCTTCACTGTCAGCTGGTAGGGCTGCTCCTGGTATTTGTGTGGTACAACCAGCGGCCTGGCCAACAAAGTGCTTTGGTAGAACAGAGCTGAAGAGAAAAGACAAAAAATTATATTTCCAAATGGGCACATATAATGAAATTTAAATCCCAGCATGAACTGTAAACCACAAACTAAAACTATAATACAATCTTATAAACTATGTTATTTTAGCACATCATCAACTCAGCGCGGCACTGTGGAGATAGGTCTGGCAATGCGAGACTACTCAGCACACAATGTACGTACAATGTTTTAAGGCAAAAGATAAAGATGTTAACATCTGCTCTGTTCTGTCACTAACATATGATATATTAAAAGCTAAGTTAGTGTCAGCCACATTTTCCCCCCATGCTGAATATTAATGTTAAGTGTCTTTTTTCTATCTTTAAAATATGTTTTTATAACAGTAAGACCAAGCTACGGAGCCACTAAGGGGACATGAGCAAAACTTTCATGTGCGCACATGAAAGTTTCATGTGAGCACATAAAACTAAACTTCAGATTTTTTTTTTTCGCTCATGTCCCTTTAGGAGCTCCGTACCAAGCACTCTTAGCAGCATTAAAACAGATTTAGGGGATGTTCAAACCAATTAATTTTCGTTCCGCAAATACAGCCTTAGAAATAGCATAAATAATATCTGATATATAATTTGTGCTGGATGGCAATGGATTTTTCTTTTAAGAGGATGGTATTTTTTTTTTTTTTACAGTTGGAAACAGTTGACCCAAACAGTCAAAGGAGGGCGATGGCGAGCAGTCTTAAACTAACATGAACTTTTACAAAAAACAGATTCTATGCTGAGGTCTTTGGTTTGATTTATATATGCCGAATTAAAAACGGAGTCTTGTTATCTTAGAGCATATCTATTTGAACGTTTTACCTGGTAGGTAATGTTGTCATTAAGTGTGTTAACTTGTAATTCACAAGCTTCTGACTAGTGTTTGGCGTGCGAGTAACAACGTCATGAACAGTGATGTCATCATGGTAGCAAATTCCAATTCCCTCTCAGTGCGCATCAATGTTTACGGTGTTCAGTTAAGGTTACTCGCCATTAGCTAGCTAGCTAATTAACGTTAAGTTATGGTGATGGTACGTGCACTAAAGGCTGGCTTGTTAAAGTCGTGAACTTGAAAGTAGTAGCCTAGTCTCTGCCAGACCTGATTTGCTCGTTCACATTCGACCTCCCTTCTGTCAAAACGCCATGCTTTCACACTTAAGTTAGCACATATGTTCAAAAAAGACAGAAACACTGAAAACAGACAATAGAAATACCCACGGTTGACTCCTCTGCGACACACAGAACCCAACCTGACGATAGCCGCCATGATAATCAAGGTCACCAGCACAGTTACCCGGATGTAGATATTGAGTAGTCAGCGGCACAAAGATGTTGGATGTTTGAGAAGATCAGCAAAGCGTTTCATCTCAGATTAGAATCAGAATCAGCTTCAATGGCCAAGTAAGTGTGTATACTGTACAAGTTCTTTGACTTTTTGTTGCTCTCAAAGAACACACACAGAAATAGACATAAAGCTACAAACAAGGACAACAAAGATGAACAAGGTAAACATAAACATTTGGCTACTATGCATGTAGCCTATAAAAAGGTGTATACACATACAGTAGGCCTACGTTATGTATGATTATGCATTCACATACGTTCATATACAAGGGGAACAAGATGGTAAATGAAAATAAAAGAATAATCAAATGAAAACCTTGACTAACCAATGAAATATTATTACTGAACCGAAATTATGTGTAGATTGTGTTTCATACAGAATTATCACCCCTTATGAAAAATCTGAAAGGGAAAACGTGCTTGTAAATATTTTGGGTCAACTCTTTCTTTTTGTGTTTTGATGCAGCTCCTGTTAAACAAAAAATATCTTTGTTAGCGTCACTTCTTGCGTCACATTTAGCACACCGATTTACAAATGACACAGGGAGGAGGCGTCTCTGTGCGTCGCAAATCATATGATTTGTACATCAGTGGTATTTGACAAGCCGCAGGAACAGATGCATCAAAGATATAGTTTAGTGATGAATTATCAGTTTACACAGGAGAAATGCTGCAATAGTACAAAAGAAGAAGCAATAGATGGCATATTATGCTAAATAGTCAGAAATATGAGGAAGAAAGAAGACATTTAATTCAAAACCTCACAAAGAAAGATATAAGTACAGTCTAATATTCTATAAAAAAAAAAAAAAAACCTCAAGGAATGAGTGTTATCGAGTACTATTTCTGTATCTTAGACAAATTAATGATTGAAAAGATTTAATTAATTTTTATTTATCATTATTATTTTATCTTATCTTTTTTCAATATTGTACATATTAGATGTTCTGATCCACACTCCATACCAGTTGGTGGCGGTAATGCAGACGCCAACCGCCAATAAAGGTCTAATAGGAAGAAGATACAGTGCAGGAAAGCTCACTCGCGGTGAAACCCAAAGGTCGTCTCATCTCAGCACCTTGTCAACGAGAATACAGAGTTGTTCTGTAACTATTTAATAACGCAATGGACAGTTTTGATAATTTCAGTGCGTCGGATAAAGCAGAGGCGACGGAGCTCCAGCGTATGATCGCGATAGAGCAACAGAAAGCGCAGTTCCAGGCCCAGGTGTGTATGCCGAGCATGCTATTCGGCCCTTTAGCATTCAGCTGTGACGGGGAGGCCCCATTCAGGAAAATGAACCACTCTCTGTCTGAGAAACTTCCCTGAAAGATCTTCCAATTCAAGCTTCCTTTGCTTTTTGACAAAATGACGACGCTAATTGTAGAACATGATATAATACGAAGTCTTTATTTTGACACCGAAGCGTGACACCGAAGAGCATCTGTTTTAGAAAGTTTCATTGTGTCATATTTATGGAGCATATATCTCAGTGGTATTCGTGCAGTTAAGTGTCACAAATTCCCCATACAATGTCCTACGTGCAGTTTAGTGTCCCACATTCCCCATACATTGTCCTTAATTAATTATGAACCCGCTAAACCACCTGTGCTACCTTAACCCTACCCCTAACCTTAACCCTACCCCTGACCCTGACCTTACCCTGTCTCAAATAAGACCCTCATCATTTGGGACACTCCGTTTTTGGAAAATAATTTGTGACACTAAACTGCACGTAAGCCGGGATACACAAGTCTTTTATCGGACCAACACATCTCTGTATTAGATTGTTCCAATCAGATTGTTGGTGATTGGAAGCTGAAGCTGATCCCACTATTATCATCACCACAAATAAAAAAGAGTCCAGGTGTAATATCACTAACGTCACCAAGTGTAGATTTTGCGTTTTAAATTCACCATCTAGTTAAAATGATTGGACATGTAGTAGCTAGTAACTGTAGGTCTGATAAGTAGTAAAGGAAGCATACAACTACTTTTATCATTAATCAGAAAGATGTTTCTTTTACTTGGTGGTCATTCATTTACCATTTTAATCTGTATCATGACTAATGTTACAGTTAAGGAGAAGAGAAGTCTGTTGTCTTTCAGATGTAAAAAGAAAATAACTTTCTATGAGGATAATAATGCCCTGTGCGTTAGGTATAAAGTGTTTTTGTTGCGAGATACAAGCTCCACTTTCCACGCTCCATGATCTAGATTATTACATAATAAATTGACAAACGGGGGGGAAAAAATGTTAATAAAAATAATTGTGTTGCTAGCTTGTGTGCTTTTGGATTTTGTTACTTCTTAAAAATGTTTTTGCTACACATTAATGTTAACAAATATTGGCTGAAATGTCAGTAATCGGTTGGGCTCTAGGCCCAGTCACATGATTCATCCAACCATAATCAGTTCTGTTGTCTGAAAAGTTTGTTTCTGCTATATGTTCAAAAGTACATCACCAAGACTCATTCATTATATAAGAATTATTTATATATATATATATATATACACACACACACAGTGTTTTCCCTGGGTTTAACGAATACTTGGGTGCGCATATTTGGCGGCGGGGTTTAATGGTCTTTCCTTAAGAAAATGTGATGTTTTTTCAATAGAAAAATATGCATTTTGACATATCATCATACCATTATTATCACTGTGTCATTTACATTTCATTCAGCTTAGGTGCTGACCAAAACGGCTCGGGTGCTGCACCTAAGACTTATAATGGTAGGGAAAATATAAAGACTGTCTATCAGTTATTAATCAACCATTTCTATTTATTCCAGGTGCACACTTTCACTGACGTCTGCTGGGACAAGTGTGTGGACAGTCCGGGCTCGAAGCTGGACTACCGGACCGAGACGTGCCTGGTGAGCTGTGTGGAGCGATTCATCGACACCACCCTGAGCATCACCAACCGCTTCACGCAGATGGTGCAGAAGGGTGCTCATTAATAATGGACTATAGACGCTAACTGGACTGTGTAATGACATTGATGCAATGTTTGTATTCCCAACATGTTGATGGAAGATTATGTGTGGAGGACATGTGTTGTTGTTTTTTTACTGTTCATGCTTTCGACGGGTGGTGCTTGAGCGGTCCAAAATGAGTTAAAATGGGAAAACTGCATGTTTGTAGCTGCAAATGGCAGCAAGACGTACCTGTTTGAATTAAGGAGTCATGTAGTGTGACGTTAGTAAAGTAACACAGTGTGTTCATGTTCACTATCCTGTCTGTGATCCTTCATGTACTAAACAAAATGTGGAATACTGTTGAACAGAGCGCCCACTCACGACTGTTTCAACGACAGATCTGGGTTCAGTTACGAGTTTGGATTTGTCACTTTCTGTGTCGTTCCAGTATCGTCAATCATTGGGTGGAGAAAGGATAGAAAGGTGAACTGATTAGAATTTTTACAAAAAGACAACCGCAACAACGTTGGTGAATAATATATTGTTTTCAAATGATGGTTAAAGAAATGGCTTAACCACACATAAAGGGATTACTACATTTTATTAAGACACTTCCTCTGTATTTGGCAGCCAAATATCTACCAAATAAACTTTGGAAGTAAATTTATCCTGACAAAATTATATTTAAAGGTACACTGTGTAGGAATGTCTCCCGTCTAGCGGTGAAATTGTATTTTGCATTCAAAGGAATAGTGCTCTCTAGCGCCTCGCTTTTTCAAATGCGTGTTGCAACTACGGTAGCCGTTATGTACCAAGAAGCTATGACAACATGTCTTCCAATGTTCGCTTTTTTGGTGACGAGGATTCCTTCTCCTGTGGCTCGGCATAAGTATGATCCTCCATTATGAACTAAAGGGCAGTGCAGGCTTTCAAATTTACCGGGGCAGTGACAAGCGCCTCTCACTGATCTCCGTTTCAGCTGGTTTCAGTCACGTGACGCTGGCTCTGAACGAAAACGCGTCGTGGATCAGCTAGACAGGTAGGCTAGTGCTTCATGTCCCTCTAAGCCGTTATAGTTTTTCAAAATGGCGGAACGACATGGAAGCCTCCTTGGACTTGCCCGTCCAATGTAAATACAGATAAGAAATTCTTACGAGGATAAGTCAGATGATAGGCAGAGGTAATTTTACACCAATGAGGAGATATTTATGAATGAAGACATTGATTTTAGCTAATAAAATACTTCAAACACTACACAGTGTACCTTTAATATTTATATTAGAATAAATAAATGTTGCTCATTAATACAATAGAAGAAAGAAATACGTATACGAAAACCATTACAGGTCAGTATTATGATTTTCATCTTAGGGTTACAACAAAGTGTAGTTTGGAATCTCTTGTGGAGCAAAGTACTTGGGTGTTGGCTTTGTGAAATTTATTGTAAAGAATCAATATCAAATATATAACAGGTAGAAACACTTGGCAAATGCATTTGCACGACATGTTTTTGAACTATATTTTAAAGTCCAGTATGAGAAGAAGTCAGTACTAATACAACAATAGTCTTTCCATACGGATTCCTGGGGGAAAAAAAATCTACAAAATGGAAGTCTGTTGTCAATAAGTAAGAAAACTTGTTTTATCTTAGATATTTACATATTTTCTCTTTTTACACAAGCTTTTAGTTCCAAAAATCTGACCATTAAAAGAAAGTAAATCATTCAAATATTTTTACTTGCTTGTTCAACCTAAAAGTAAAATGAAGTAACTGAAATATAAAATAGCTGTAATACAATAAAACATACAGAAATGTACCATCAGGAACTCCATTCATCAGGGTTTTTCAAAACAAAAGCAAGTATTTCGTAATGCTTCTTATATACACAATCATATACGTATTCAGTGTAGAGTTGAATTGATTAGACAATAACTAAAGGCCTGCAAATGACGACCATGGGAATAATTCAATTTGTAATTATGCTAATCTTTCTGTGGTCTGATCAGAATGTCAGTTTATGGAGTAAATAGACAAGCCCTGTACTTACGATCAAAAGAAATACAGAAAACATAACTGAATCAATAAATATGCACATAAAACAAAATATACATCATATTAGAGGGGCACTGATACACCAGTATTCATTTAATTAATTTTATCTATAAGGATAACGCACATTAATCAACATTTTTGTAAAAGTGGTATTGTTAGCCTGCAGGCTCATTTTTAACTGTAGTCCTTTGGCGATATATTTTGAGGCACCAGGAAACAGCAAGACATCAGTACGGGTTAAAAGACAACAAGACACCAAAAAGATACCAACAGCAACAAAATAAGCATTCTCAAGAAGCCATGCCGAGCAACAGGAAGCAGAAAGACATTAGTACATTATCCAGTATCCACATTCAGTACACGTAGCCATGCAAGCAAGCAACAAATCACAGCCAAGCAACACTGATTATAGCCATTTTCTTGATACATATATGCAAACATGAAGAGCAGACAAACAGACAAACAAAATCATGAAAGAGACCTTGATAGGATATTAAAAGTGGCAGTACAAGTTAATAAAAATGTGAAGTAGTGAAGTACATGTGAAGTACATATTTCATAAATACCCTGGCTATGCATAGCTGACTATATCTGACAACAGGCAAGACATGGGACAAGTTCACAAGATGTACTGCTAAACCTATGTATATTTATATATGGAGGAACACAACAAAATAATTGCACATACAACTAAACTGTAAGGCTGTTAATATTTTTAGCTGCCCTGAGTGCAGACTTCATGGCAGTTTCAATCCACCCATGGGGCAAGGCTGTGTGTTCTCCTGCAAAGTGCACCCGTCCCTCACTCTGGAAGAGGTCTCTGGCGTAGTGTTCCTGCTGGTAGGGTGTAAACAGGGCGAAGGCTCCCAGACTGTAAGGATCTAAGCCCCACTTCTTCACCATCCCCCCTGTCCACTGAGGCCTGATGTCCTCTCCGTGGATCTTCACCAAGTCCTCCAGGACCACGGCCATCAGCTCCTCCTCGTTCATCCCTTGGAAGAGGGTGGAATCATCAGAGCAGGTGTAGGACGCCAGGAGGGCCCCCGCAGCTGTACCGTGGAAGCTGTGACTGGGGTAGTAGATGAAGCGAGAAGGTCGGTCTGTGATGCTCTTCCCTCCTCGGATACCCTCTTTCTCCCAGAAGCGCTCCCTGAAGCTGAGTACCACCTTGGTGGAGCTGGCATAATGAACTGAGCGCAGGGCCTCCATCTTGTTCCCAGAGAGAGGTGGCTGGAAGTCAATGAAGACGGTCGCCTTGGCTGTGGCCGTCACCAGGGCATAGTCCACTGTTAGGTTGGTCAGGGCGCCTGAATTATGCCAGTCCTGGTATGTTACTGTCACATTGGTGCCGTCTGTTTGATCGATTAGCTTAACCTTGGAGTTGAGGAGGATTGTGGCATTTAACACCTGATAGAAAGCCTTTGGGAGGTGGTCAAAACCATCTGTCACTTCGTAGTACCTGAAAAATAACACCTAATAAAAACCTCTCAATCACAATTCATCATTACAGCTACACTCCTTTTTATATTAAAGCAATACTTTACTCTTTTCTTCCAAACGTTTTTTGTATCAATGAACGTCCGTTTCATTCAAGCCATTGCCAAATGAGTTGATACAAAGCTAATTAAGACTACCAGCTTAACAAAACACTCTCTGTATTTCTCAGCACGGCTATGTTTACAACATGGTGTCGTCCGGCGACTTTTGCGTGCAGAAACTCGAGTGAAGATAATGACCTCTTCTAAAGAGTCTGTCGTGTTTTTTTTTATCCTCCTTGGCTACTAGCAACTGCATGGAGGAGGGATGGGGGCGCGTGAGCGAATACGGAAGGCTTGTGTCATGTGGCTGCAACAACAGTGTTGTTGTCATTACTTAGAATTCCTCATGGGGGCGACAGAAACTACGCATTATAGCTTTAAGGTATCACGGGGTGAGTAATTGATGTACAAATATATCATTTTGAGGGTGACGTTATCTTTTAACAATGGACCAAATGACTGTGCATCATGTGAAAGGTGTCACTCATTATTCATTATCACCAAACTCTGCAGTTCCCCTCAGCTCTGCAAAGCGTTTTAGTGCCTTTCAGCGCATTGTTGTTTTTAAGGCCAGCAACTTAGCTGTTTTGGTTCAGTCTCATTGCTCTCATCAACCTCATTTCCAACCAGTTTTTACACATCTTTTTACACATTCTCACATCCAGCAGTTACAGAGCAACATTTGAATTACTTGGAGTCATGTTTGTGTCCACCTGATGGATGTTTAGTTTAATTTATTATAAGATCCCCATTAGCTAGATGATCAGCTAGTCTTCCCGAAATCCGAAACAATTGGTTACCAGACGTGTTGTTGTTTTGTTGTGTTTAGTCACAAGTAAAGCTTTACTATGTAATTCTGCATTTAATGTTAGCTAACTGTTATCTATAACGATTGCTAGCTACTGTACTGTTACTGTACTGCACTGTAATGTGTGTGTGTGTGTGTGTGTGTGTGTGTGTGTGTGTGTGTGTGTGTGTGTGTGTGTGTGTGTGTGTGTGTGTGTGTGTGTGTGTGTGTGTGGCACAAACGTACCGGCCTGTGTCATTTCTGATTAGATATGTAAATGCATGCCATGATAGCGTTTGTTAAAAAGCAGATCATTTGCCTTGGGAATTAGTGTAGGCTGAGTGAGGCGTTATTCAATGGAGCTATCTTAACTGTCATATTTTCTTTGTAGAACAATGTAACATTGTGGGACTTGCAGGACCCGTATAGACCTACGATGCAGTCTCAGGTAGGCCAGTAAGTATATGGTCTATTATGATAGATTATGATCCAGCTAACTAGTACATCACCATGTCAAGTTTGCGCTTAGGACAGCTGTCAATAGTCCCTTTCCGACCGGAGGGATTTTTGCAGTTCCTAGAACATAACGTTCCTAGAACCCTTTTTTTCTCGTGTTCTGACTGGACCAATTTGGGGGTTATTAAGTTCCTGTAACTCTTTCAGCTCCTACTTCAGGGCACGGCCTTTTTCCTTTTCCCTTTTCCACATCTTTTTAATATTGTATTAACTTCACTGTTTAGCATGCCTTCTACTTTTGTAAACAGGTCTTAAGTTTAGCTTTGCACTCTAAAGTTTGCTGTGTTGTGTTTTACTTTGATATAAATAAAATATGTAATAGAAAAGTGGATTACTGCAGTTATTTGTACATGCACACATGAAGGTAGGCCTACCTGCTTGATTAAAAAGAGCAGCAGCAGGTTAAATGGCTGTGGTATCATAACAAAATGTTGTGGTGGTTAGATGGCTGTGCTATAATAACAAAAGGTCTTTTGTGTTTACACAGCCATCTAACCACACCTGTTGACATCCTTGTGAAATGGTTGTGTTAGCAACATTAAATCAGACAATATTAAAACATTTCATGACACATACAGGAAAAGAAAAGAAACATAAACTGTCTAACAAGTATAAAACAAAACAGCAAGGAAAGAACCAGAAAAAAAACAAAAAGTGATGGCTATCATATAACGATACCCAGCCCTACCCTTAACAAAATACACCAGCTTTTCTCGCTACTGCCCACTGACTTTTAACTCCACCAATGAGTTCAGATGCTCAATCTCTGACAACCAAACAAAGCTAGGTCTGCAGGTTCCGTGTTGCCAGACACACAATGTAAATGGTAAAATGAATATGACTTACTCAGTGTTGTCATTGATGTCTGACTGTATGTACAGCATCTCTAACAGTGATGTGTAGAAGAGGCTGTTTTCATTCAGGATGTCCCCGATCATCCTCAAAGCACCACGACTCAGGTTACCCTCCTTCACCAGATATTCCTGTCAGCAATCAAATGTATGCTGTGAAATTTTTCATTCAGATTTAAACTAAGACCTGTGTGAAAAAGTCAAAATTATCAATCTTTACCTTCACTGTGTATGCATCATATTTATCCAACATGGCACTGCAGCCCATTTTCTTCAGGTCATCCTTCACCTGTGCACATATTACAATAAAAAACACATTCCTATCCTTGTGCAGTTAAAAAATACTTTGTGTAAAAATAATAACGATACCGGAAATGTGTGGGATGTATACAAACCTTCCAGAGTGTCTGACTGAAGAGTTGAGCTGCTGACATCCCCCTCTCCCTTTCATGTAAGCTGTAGTTGAGCACACCAGGGTTGTTTTCCACAGCATAGGTTTTCTGTAGCACTCCATTTACCAAATAGTAGGTGTTGATGTCATCTTGGATGAAGTGATTTAAGGAAATTTGTAATTTTGAGGCAAAGGAAAGCAGAATTCTGTGGAATAGATGTTAAATATTTTTGTTACAAGAGAGACTTGACTTCTTTTTAGGCAAGACCAGTGGTGGATATTTAGATCATTTAGTTGAAGCTGCTTTAGTTGATTTTATTAATTGCCACTTGCGGGCAGGGCAACAAGCTGTAAACTTAACATTTACATAGTATCACTTTATACAAGTTGACACGTTCAATCCAACTTTGTCTGTATGTTGTTTTGTGCTGAGAAAGGATGGAGAATGGAATATGTATTGTGCCATTAAATAAAAAATAAAAAAATCACTCACTAAAGCAAAAGAACTGTCATCTCAAAAGTAAAATGTATAACTTGCAAACAAATTATTTGTAAACGAATGGTCTCTTAATTGTTACTTACAGTTCCCTCTGCTTCTTTCTGACTGATCAGACTTTTGCTCTCTCTGTCAGCTTTGTGCTCACACTTTCAGCTCCCTCCTTTGCGCTGCTGTGTTTGCTCTTCTGACACAAACCTCTTGCGTGGGCAGGGCTTTCAAGGGTATGTCCCCATTGGCTAATGAGTTTTTGAGTGACAGCCAGACGTTCAGTGGAGCATCTAAGTAAGTTTCAGTTTTGAGGACAGACACCCTAAACAGTGGCACAACTGGAGTCATACCAGATTTATAAAGTGTTGCTCATATTTGTTATGCTGTATGTTACGAGCATGGTTACCAGACGTGTTGTTGTTTTGTTGTGTTTAGTCACAAGTAAAGCTTTACTATGTAATTCTGCATTTAATGTTAGCTAACTGTTATCTATAACGATTGCTAGCTACTGTACTGTTACTGTACTGCACTGTAATGTGTGTGTGTGTGTGTGTGTGTGTGTGAGTGTGCGTGCATGTGTGAGCGTGTGCGTGTGTGTGTGTGTGTGTGTGTGTGTGTGTGAGTGTGCGTGCATGTGTGAGCGTGTGCGTGTGTGTGTGTGTGTGTGTGTGTGTGTGTGTGTGTGGCACAAACGTACCGGCCTGTGTCATTTCTGATTAGATATGTAAATGCATGCCATGATAGCGTTTGTTAAAAAGCAGATCATTTGCCTTGGGAATTAGTGTAGGCTGAGTGAGGCGTTATTCAAAGGAGCTATCTTAACTGTCATATTTTCTTTGTAGAACAATGTAACATTGTGGGACTTGCAGGACCCGTATAGACCTACGATGCAGTCTCAGGTAGGCCAGTAAGTATATGGTCTATTATGATAGATTATGATCCAGCTAACTAGTACATCACCATGTCAAGTTTGCGCTTAGGACAGCTGTCAATAGTCCCTTTCCGACCGGAGGGATTTTTTGCAGTTCCTAGAACATAACGTTCCTAGAACCCTTTTTTTCTCGTGTTCTGACTGGACCAATTTGGGGGTTATTAAGTTCCTGTAACTCTTTCAGCTCCTACTTCAGGGCACAGCCTTTTTCCTTTTCCCTTTTCCACATCTTTTTAATATTGTATTAACTTCACTGTTTAGCATGCCTTCTACTTTTGTAAACAGGTCTTAAGTTTAGCTTTGCACTCTAAAGTTTGCTGTGTTGTGTTTTACTTTGATATAAATAAAATATGTAATAGAAAAGTGGATTACTGCAGTTATTTGTACATGCACACATGAAGGTAGGCCTACCTGCTTGATTAAAAAGAGCAGCAGCAGGTTAAATGGCTGTGGTATCATAACAAAATGTTGTGGTGGTTAGATGGCTGTGCTATAATAACAAAAGGTCTTTTGTGTTTACACAGCCATCTAACCACACCTGTTGACATCCTTGTGAAATGGTTGTGTTAGCATCACAAAAGGTCTACACTGGCATTCAGACAACTTTCTCTGAATCCCCACCCCTCCTACCAGTTCCTATGGCCACGTGGCCAGTGCAAATGCAAATGTACTTCAGTACTTAGTTACTGTAGTTATTTGTTGATGGAACAAAGTGTGTTTAACATTATCAGTACATTCATGTCACAGCAGACAGTTAGATGAGACTGACAAAGCATTACTGTACTCACTTATGAAAGCTAGGGATCCTCATGGCACCCACTTCTGCATACCAGCCTTCTCTATTGTTCCTGAAGGTCTCCACACGTCCTCCAATACGGTTACTGGCTTCTATTATGGTCACCTTGTTGTCCACACAATCATCATATTACATACACTTTCATGTAGGTAAAGTATCATATTTATCCACTCAGGAAATGTTTGTTTATGGTAACATTTCAGTTAGAGTTATTCAAGTTATTTCCTCGCTCTAAATGACTTTACCTTATGTCCGGCATCTTCTAAAAACTTTGCAGCGGTCAGTCCAGCGATGCCCCCGCCGATGATTGCTACATGACGAGGTGTCTTAGTGGCCGGAAGACCTTTATCCACAATGTTGAGAAGCTCACTGTAGTCAGTGTCTTGGAGGCACTCAAACAGGGGGTCTCCAAAGATCCCACTCACAGCAAACACCACAACCCCGACTAGAACCAGAGGAACTGACAAAGGAAGATAATATCAATTCAAGTGAAGAATCCAAAGCATAATGAGGCAAATGCAGAAGAGGAGCAAACAGCTAAAACTGAAAAAACCCTAGGCAACCACCAATTTCCTGTTTCAGTTTTTTTTTCTTCCTGCTGGCCTGACAGACATCACTGAATCACATACAGATCACAATAGAACAAAGGGTTTATGACAAATACTATAAAATGATCCTAATCATATTGCATTTTCACAATAATCCACTTGTATTGCACAAGTAGGTCTCCCCTCCATGATGCAGGTTTTAATAATGGTTGTATTCACTTGAACGTCAACGGTTAATTTAATAATTTATGAAATTAAAAACAAAACCGATTAAACTTTTAAATGAATGTAATATGTAATAGCAGTTGATCTAATACGTACAGAGTTTGCACAGTGCCATGTGAGGGATCATCTTGAGAATGGAGCTCCACAGTTTTGATTTCTTCCTCTGACTGTTAATACTGACACTATTAGAGGAAAAAGAAACCTACCAAAGACAAGCATGTTACAAATTTAGTGGGGAAAAACGCTCAGGCGTTATTATAATGAACAAGTACATATTTTACTGAACTGAATGTGTTTGTATTTTAAACAGAAAAAAATAGAATTTTAAAATTGAACTTGAAATTGAATTCGGTACAAACATGACTAGAATAAGACAAGCTTTATTAATCCCACACTGGGAAAATCCACACGCTGTTCAAGAGTTTACAATAAGCAAAGAAAGAAAGTGATTGGTTTATTGTTTGCTTACTAGTTAATTGCATAAATGAATGATCTAAAATGAGAAGAGGATTAAAACTAGTTCAGACTAGACTATCGCTACATTCCACTCACCTTTATCAAAGGTAAAGTCTCGTAAGTTGTCATAAGCCTCTGCATGACTGAGGAGAAATGACTGAGTCCCTGATAAAGCTAAACTTTCTACGCTGTGTCTCTGCATACGAAAGCAGCCTGGAAAACCTGGATGTGTAGTATGTGTGAAATTGCACACAACGTCATTTTAATGAGGGACTGTGTGGCTCCTCAGGACTTACAGAAATATTTTCCCACACCGGCTCGAGAGTCAACCACACTGAACAAATTAGATTAGGGAGGGTATACTAGTCACCAGCATACCTCATTTCCTCCATCTTCACTAATTTCAATATCTGACCTGAAAGTGCTCATTCAGAGCTATCCAAAATTGTCAAATTTAAAGCTGCATTGCGTTAAACATACTTAACAAAAACACATTCCACATCTGCATTTCTTTTTCTATTAAAAATATCCTTTTCCAATTTGTTTATTTATTTATTGAAATTGTTGCTTACCTGTGAAAATAGTATGGTCTTTATTGCCAAAATAAAGCAGTCCCACTCATCCAACTTTTTCTGTGGCCAATAGACAATAGCAAGTAGACAGCTTTTATAGGCTGCAGTAAATGAAAGCAAAAGTAAGAAGAAAAAACAAAAAAGAAAAGAAGCCAACTTTCATTTTCCGGACAGCAGTTGCCATGTAATTGGTTGTAATTTTATTCAAATCGATAAAAAGAAACAGAAACAGAAAAGGCATAACATAGAATTTCCCGAGAAAACTTTTCCTCAGACAGAACACATACGGGAGCAGGATGTGTCTCTCTACAATTTCGAGATTTCCAGTGGACTGCTGTCTTTTGGCTTCATTTGGACCTGAACAGTCTGGTTGCTGGTTCAGTAGAAGCCTCAAAGACAGACGCTTAACTACATCCTCTTATTTCACTCTAAAAAACCAACAACAAAAAAAACGATTCAAATTGTTTCTTCATGATGGGCTGGTCGTTCAATTAAGTACCGTTGTGTGACATTACAAGATTTTGGCAGCATACTGTAGCTTGTTTTTCAAGCCCAAAAGTCAACACGCTGTTGAGTGACACTTTTGTAATATGAATACAGCAGAGGGTATTTCATGTGCTTTGCAAGTTCAGTGAGAAGACGTTGCCACGCCTTGTTGTACCACTTTAGTTTCTTTTGTGGCTTTGAAGGTCAGGCCATCGACGTGAGAAATCAAAATAGATAAAGAGTTTTCGAACTGAGCAACAATACTCTACTATGATGGCATAGTATGAAACACATTTGGACTGCTAAAAATACAATAAAAGTTGCTACAAACAACAAAAATCTTATATAGCCATTGGCATGTCTCATGGGATCTGTAGTTATTGCTGCAGATATGGGAAGGCAGCTTTTAAAAATGAGCCCTATCTATTTGTTTAAATTAAAGTTTGGTAGGAATGTTTTTTAGACTATTTGTATTTGGAGTAACAATTAGTGGTTCATGAGCAGACTGGCAGTATGTCAATATGTCACTTGCCTCAGTGCGCCCATTTATTATCTTAATCTAACAGGATGTATTGTTTCCACAAGACGCAGCTGCAGGAGCAATGCTAGGATTAGAGCTTTAGAGGAGCTCAGCCCCTAATGAGAATGTGACAGGGATACAGTGCCCCCCGCTTAATCAGTAATTTCACTGGATAACAATGAATATATGTATTTATTATTATAACAGAGGATACATGCAAAATATTGAACATATGAAAAAACTACGAAAGTAGGTGTAAACAATAACAAAATAAAAAATAAAACTTTCCTTCACTGGGTTACAGGCGCATTGTATTGGTGAAAGCGATACAGGATATTAAACCTGTAATTGTTTGCCCTCTGTCACTAACAGACAAGTTCCCAATCTCTCACTTGAAGCACTAACATTTATTTATTTTTTTTATAAAAAAAAATAAAAATAATAATAATCATTTGTTTTTTATTATTCTAATGTTTAGGGGCACTGAGATGAAGCCCCCCCTAAAAAGGGTCTAAAATCGCCACTGTGCAGCTGTTACGGGGTAATGACCAGCATTTCAGGACAAATAGCAAAGAAAGCTAGGTGGAGAAGATGTTCGCTGAATTTGAAAAAAAGTGTATTGAATTAGCATCACATATGCTATACCTTTAATGCACAGCTGTGCACCTTGAATTACTGATAGGTGGAACTAATTGCATTTAATGGTTCCTTTGATCCAGCAATAACTGCAAGGCAAAGCTGCAATTAATAATGTTGCAGCATCTGTGTCTGACAAGTCAAAATGCCTGCTTTTTTAAAGGTGCAAATGCTTTTCCTTTTTCTTTTCTTCCTTATTACAGTTTTTGCCCATTGCTTACACACTAAAAACGAATGCTTAGACCAAAGCCTCAATACCTAAACTTCTTGTAGCATTCCTTAAACACAGTGTAATAATGTTGCAGCATCTGTGTTTGACAAGTCAAAATGCCTGCTTTTTAAAGGTGAAAATGTTTTCCCTTTTTCTTTTCTTCCTTATTAACATAACCATCAGTTGTAGTGCCCCACCTGGTAAATAATTACACACAATTTTATACGGTCTATGATTTAGCATCACTGGTAAATTGAATTTAAAGACAAAGTTGTTCAATGCCACCATTTTATCATCATGAAACAACACATCTCATGAGTCTTAGCCACTTACAAAGCCTTATGGGAGCTGTAGTTGTTGAATGTCAATCCGTGTTTTATATTTTTTAAGTGACATAAGGTCATACTTTCAGGTCCTACTTCATTTTATTTTTGGGACAACCTCATTCTCGCGCTTCCAAAGCATTGAACATAACACCGTGACGTCATTATACAGGAAATAAACAAACCAGACAAAGCAGTAGTCACGCTCATGAGACCTCCCAGTCCGTGCCATGACAGCTCTTGCAGGTTAAATATATTTCTCTTTTATTAAATAGGCAGCTATTTAAATGTGTATCTACGAAAGGGCGACATTTTACATGATGCCCTGTACCCGCGATGCGATCTGTAAAGTTGTAGTTAGCTAGGATACTTCCATTCTTGTTTCCTAGCCTCACGCTACATACCTCTAGCCAATAATGTACCAATTTAAGGTAGGTATGATTTTTGGCGATGAGTGACACGTCAGAGGACATTATTGTAGACCTCAAACAAATGGCTATGATCTTCTCTTTATTTCGGCATGAATGCAGTACATCAAAAAGCAACTGTGTCATCGATATTTCGACTTGTAGGCCCGTGTTTCATTTATCGTCCTCTTCCACTACTAGCGAATTAGCGAGGGTGGATACGGAGGAAGTCATTAAAACGTCAACTTAATCGTAAAGTAGGTATTATGTTGAAATACATTTCTCCAGGTCGAATAACCTGTATGCCGAATTTTCTTCTGTTGCATGTAATGGAGTCAATAAGCTCTTATAATCAAGTTGATCCGGCGTGTACTTTCCATGCAACAAAAAAAGCAGTGAATTATCAAATGTCTGAGCGGGGTTTGGTTCCTTTATCACCAGAGCAGATAACGCTAGGTATCAGGGCTATATTTAGTAAAACACGTTACCTAGCTGGTGGAGGTTATTAGAACTGATAAATACAGAGAAACAAATAATAATGGTGTGACTGAACACTGGCTGGGTAGATAATCAAGCTAGCAAACATGTTTACTACCGAGACGTCGTGCAAACTAGCAGCTAACATGAATATGTTTTGGCTTTGCAAATGGTGTCCAATTAAATTAGTTGTTTATCATTATTGAGGTCAACCGCAGTTACGGTAAAAAAGAAAGAAAGAAGGAAGTGTTAAATAACGCTAGTTATGTACTTGATTTCGATGTTGCATATTCCTAATAACGTTACATCTTTCTTTAATGAAACTAGTTGCATACACATAGCCAGCATGAACAGTGGTTGGTTTCTGGGTTCCAAGGCAAAATTACATACAGTGGGGCAAAAAAGTATTTAGTCAGCCACCAATTGTGCAAGTTCTCCCACTTAAAAAGATGAGAGAGACCTGTGATTTTCATCATAGGTACACTTCAACTATGAGAGACAAAATGACAAAAAAAAAATCCAGAAAATCACATTGTAGGACTTTTAATGAAATTATTTGCAAATTCCTCGGGAAAATAAGTATTTGGTCACCTACAAACAAGCAAGATTTCTGGCTCTCACAGACCTGTAACTTCTCCTTTAAGAGGCTCCTCTGTCCTCCACTCGTTACATGTATTAATGGTACCTGTTTGAACTTGTTATCAGTATAAAAGACACCTGTCCACAACCTCAAACAGTCACACTCCAAACTCCACTATGGCCAAGACCAAAGAGCTGTCAAAGGACACCAGAAACAAAATTGTAGACCTGCACCAGGCTGGGAAGACTGAATCTGCAATAGGTAAGCAGCTTGGTTTGAAGAAATCAACTGTGAGAGCAATTATAAGAAAATGGAAGACATACAAGACCACTAATAATCTCCCTCGATCCGGGGCTCCACGCAAGATCTCACCCCGTGGGGTCAAAATGATCACAAGAACGGTGAGCAAAAATCCCAGAACCACACGGGGGGACCTAGTGAATGACCTGCAGAGAGCTGGGACCAAAGTAACAAAGGCTACCATCAGTAACACACTACGCCGCCAGGGACTCAAATCCTGCAGTGCCAGACGTGTCCCCCTGCTTAAGCAGGCCCGTCTGGAGTTTGCTAGAGAGCATTTGGATGATCCAGAAGAGGATTGGGAGAATGTCATATGGTCAGATGAAACCAAAATAGAACTTTTTTTGGTAAAAACTCAACTCGTCGTGTTTGGAGGGGAAAGAATGCTGAGTTGCATCCAAAGAACACCATACCTACTGTGAAGCATGGGGGTGGAAACATCATGCTTTGGTGCTGATTTTCTGCAAAGGGACCAGGACGACTGATCCGTGTAAAGGAAAGAATGAATGGGGCCATGTATCGTGAGATTTTGAGTGAAAACCTCCTTCCATCAGCAAGGGCATTGAAGATGAAACGTGGCTGGGTCTTTCAGCATGACAATGATCCCAAACACACTGCCCGGGCAACGAAGGAGTGGCTCCGTAAGAAGCATTTCAAGGTCCTGGAGTGGCCTAGCCAGTCTCCAGATCTCAACCCCATAGAAAATCTTTTGAGGGAGTTGAAAGTCTGTGTTGCCCAGCGACAGCCCCAAAACATCACTGCTCTAGAGCAGATCTGCATGGAGGAATGGGCCAAAATACCAGCAACAGTGTGTGAAAACATTGTGAAGACTTAAAGAAAACATTTGACCTCTGTCATTGCCAACAAAGGTTATATAACAAAGTACTGAGATGAACTTTTGTTATTGACCAAATACTTATTTTCCACCATAATTTGCAAATAAATTCATTAAAAATCCTACAATGTGATTTTCTGGATTTTTTTTTCTCATTTTGTCTTTCATAGTTGAAGTGTACCTATGATGAAAATTACAGGCCTCTCTCATCTTTTTAAGTGGGAGAACTTGCACAATTGGTGGCTGACTAAATACTTTTTTCCCCCACTGTATAATTAGGCTGACAGGTGTAGGTGGCACTCCCCTCCATGGGTAATTGCAACACGTGTGTGTGTGTGTGTGTGTGTGTGTATATATATATATATATATATATATATATATATAAAAAAAATATAGTTTGCTGGTTTAATTCACACTGCTAAACATGGTGACATCCATGCACATTCACAATTTTGTTGGTTTTATTTTTCAAGGTGTGATGTTGCTTTGGCATGCATGATCTCCACATCTCTTCCTGAGTGTGTCAAGCCAGACAGTAAACCCCACGGTGCCATGGCTGAGGTGTTGGGACAAAGGAGCTTGTTGGGCTTTGGTGTGGTGTTGGCATGGCTGCTGCTGTTCCACCTGCTGGTCAACATCTGGCTGCTGTGCGTGTTCACCAGTCTGCTGGTAGTGCTCGGTGGCTGGCTCGGCTCGCAGGCCGTCCTGGAGTCCAATAGCGTGGTTCACCTGGAGAGGTTTATCACCCTGCAGCAGGTACATGTACATTTAACTGTGGTTAGTTTCACTTTACATTTTACAGACACGATCATAACTGGTTTCTGGGCTAAGGTAATCTCATCCTTGCTTGCTTTTGGGAAACGAGGGCCCATATCACACCTGTATTACCTAATTTACACTTATTTTGTCATTACTCAATTTAAGGTTCCACTATCTGTGGAGGATGAGCATCACTTGGACCAGGAGATTTACAACACAGTAAAGAAAATCATCAGGGACTTTGTCACCTCCTGGTACTCCACTGTGTCCTCAGAGAGTGGTTTTGAATCAGAGGTTCAAGATGCCATGATCTCTATGGCCATGGAGCTGAAAATACGTGCAAGACAGCTCAACAGGAAGGTACTTAAAAACATTAGTGTTGAAGCTTTCTGTCTGTTCTGTCTATGCCCTCTTTGCCTTGTGACCATTCATCACAGGTTCTGGTGTCAATGTGACCAAACAAAAAAGGGTTTTCTTTCTTAGATTTTTAGAGGCCTTAAGAGCTGATAATCTATAGTATTTCACAAGGAAAAATCAAAAATTAGAGAGGAGAGAAAAGAAACAAACATCAGTTTCTGTTTTTTGTCTTTCAGGCAACTATGGCTTATAGCTCTACAGTTGGAGAAAAAATGACAGTGGTTTCATTTCAACATTTTTGGATGAAAATAAATAATAATTGACTTGGTGTGCAAAGGCCTATAGTTTGGAACAAAAATGAAATAGTTCTTTATTTTACATCAGCATGTAATAGGAACCCCAATTATACTTATTTATAAGCCACCATGTATTGAATTATTTGTTTTTGTGACCATTTTATGACACACTTGATCCATCCACACTTTGCAGGTGCAGCAAGATAGTTTAGTATAACTTCATATCAACATATATATTGTGTTGATTCCCGCCCTGCCAACATTTTATAACCACCCCCCAAAAGAAATGATATCAAGAAAAACATATAGCCATCAAACATTATTGAAAGAATGTGGGGGTTTCACATATTTTGCAGCAGTCAAACCACCAAATAGCAAATAGTTGTTTGGTTGAAAATGCCAAGGATGAATCATCATTCAATAGTATATGTACAGTATATAGTAATGCTGATACTGAAAGAAACGGTCTCAGTTTTCTGCTTGTGAAAGAAGAAAATTCAGATTTGAATGGTCTTTAATGGGACATGTATAACTTTTTGAATCACTGCAGGAGCTGACCCAGAGGATCCTGAATCTGTTTGGCTGCCACCTGCAGGACTACATCAGAGCCAAGGAGCTAGTGAGCGAGCAGCAAACGCCTCTGTACGCAAGGTGGAGCAGTGAGAGCGAGCAGTTGTGGAAAGCGTATTCCAGGGTTACCACACCTCATCTTGCCATGACCAGTGACACAGTGGAAGTCAGCTACACCAGAGCAGTCGTAGATTTGTTGCTGCATGTTTTGGTGCCATCGCCGCACCTGGAGAGCCGCACCGGACGATTCGTTGTCGGAGAGCTTATCACCTGCAACGTAATGCTCCCTCTTATTGCCAAACTGTCTGACCCTGACTGGTTAAACATTCTCCTGATTGAAATATTCGCCAAGTCCAGCAAACCAAAGGAGCCAATTACAGCAGAGCCACTGGCTTCATCACCACCACTAACACCACCACCACCACCTGCTGAATCAGAGCTCGCTTCACTACAAGAGACAACACAGGCACCTCGAAAGAATAATGAAGTCCCTCCACTAAGAGCCGTGACCGAAGTGGTCCTTGACACAGAAACGGCCACGCCTGAGCTTGCCACGTATGATGTGATTGACTCCGAGGAGGTGGACTGTCCACAGAACAACACCGAAGAAGAGGAACCTACTCGGTCCTTTTTGAGGCATTTCATGAGAGAAAGCAAGACAAACCCATTTTACCAGGAAAGTGACTCCGACCTGGATTCTCCCTTGGCGGACTATAAACAAAGTTCCATTGATTCCCTGGTCATGATAGGCCAAGGGGAGGGCCTGTATGACAAACGGAAGGAATGTGCCACATCTGTTGACAGCAGCAATAATGGTGTGGACCTGGAGGATGTTTTCCCCAGTCCAGTGGATGGCTCTTGCCCTAAAGTCCTAGTGAATTCCGAATCAGTAGGGCCTAATGGCTGCGACCTCACATCCGTTAGGACAGCAGAGGGGACTCCAAGTAACATTAGCTTCCAGGACCTGGAGAGAGAGGGCAGTTCCCCTTTAGTAAATCCAGCCAGAGAGCTCCTTCTGGGAGTAGACCAGACTGGGCTGGGAAACCCTAATGAGCTGATTGTAGGCAGTCCATTGCAGGGGTCTTCCCCTATACCGTCGTTCAGTTTTGAGCCCCTCAGCAGCCCCGATGGACCAGTCATCATCCAGAACCTCCGCATCAGTGGTACCATCACAGCTAAGGAACACCGCGGCACCGGCTCACACCCCTACACTCTTTACACTATCAAAGTAAGGAGATGAAATATTCTATATCCGCTTCTCCTTCCTCTGTTCATTTAGTACATTTTTTGTTCATGTGTGAAAATTTACTTTTCCATCTGCAACATGTCAGCATGATTATCTTTGTAATCCAGTTATTCTGTGGTGTGCACTTCTAGTGGCACTAAGATGATATAAGGCCCAAAGATTACAACCCAAAGACAAACTTAGTCATAGACAACTTTAAAAATGAAAAAATATTTTTTGACTACTAGCAAGCACTATCATAGACAGTTAAATAAATGGACAAAGTGACATCGTTGTTTTCGACGGAGACCAGTGAAGGATATTAGAAGCACTTTTCCGGTGAGTGCTGAGCGTTACTGCGCAGCCTCCAACTGAGCTCGAAGACGTAAATGTGACATGAGCAACCTGTCTGAAAGTTGTAAGTCTTCTGGTAGCTGTGCCAAGAGAAATCTCAATCATTCCCAATCTTGCAGAGACGGAGGTATATGTAAGGAGATAACATAGGCACAGGCTAATTATTGCTAACTAAAATGCTAGTTAACATCAGTTTTTAAACTTAAACAGCTAATGTAAATTGAAACTCCCTGAGATCTTCTCCTGTACTATACGGTAATTCCTCTACTATGCGACAGAAAGTCGCGTGGTTATGACATAATCGTTAGCCTATTTTTACAAAAACGTCTGCTACGGAGCCATAACGTGAGATACAAGGTAATGGAGCCTTTTATGCATTGTCGTGTTTCTTTAGAAATAAACAATGGACAAATAAAGTCTTTAAACGCTTCAGATGTAAAGTTATTCGCTGTCAAAGTGACGTCAAAATGAATGGCAGTCAATGGAATGCTAACGGCGGGTGAGTGCTAGGTAGAATCAAAATGGCGCCATAGGAGGTACGCTTTGTAGAGGCTGGCTTACCCCCTTGAGTACCATGGAGCAATGTGCGAAGCATTTTTGACTCTATTGTTGTAAGACCCATATCACTGCAATTACTTAAATTCAGCTCTAAGAAATAAAAAATGTAAGATTACCAAATAGAAATAAAAGACCATATGAAAATGAAAATAGTGATTTCATTCGACTTTTTAACTCTATTTTTTGATGTTGATCTTTAACATAATCTTTTTTCTGTTTAGTCGTAACATTTTAAATTTAGAAGGAAAAAATAATATCAGAATTGATCTTTAACTTTTTGGACATACAGTATTTAATGCACAACTGTTTAAATATTATTGTCATCTGTGGTTTCAATGGAGAGTTTGTGTTTCCCCGTTTTTAAGATTAAAACTGTCTTGGTTTGGAATAAAAAAAATATTTTTTATATATATATTTATTATTATTATTATAATAATAATAATTAATAATATTATTAAATATTGGTACAATGGCGTATTAACTGGCAGTAGCTTAAATACACAATACAAATATCAACATCAGACCTTAAGACATTTTACAAACTGTGTCACCAACAGCAACATGTTACACACAATATAAATTGTGATTGGAATCTGCAACATATGACAAGCCTTATACTTTGTTGTGTTTGTTTTCAGTATGAGACAGCAATGGGCTGTGAGAACCCAGAAAGCATTCAGCCAGGATCTGAGGATGCTGAAGTTGTTCCGTCAGGTAGTGAGAATCCATCACCCATTCAGCCGGTAGCCTATCACATGGTCAACAGACGATACAGCGAGTTCCTCAACCTGCAAACACGGCTGGAAGAAAAAACAGAACTACGGAAACTCATTAAAGGTATGATGGATTTGATGGTTGGATCTGGATTATTGGACAGTGTTTTTAACAGTGTACTTAAATTAACATTTGAAACCCTTTGTTGCTATGTGGACCCTCCGCACAGTGGCCTAGTTAGCTTTAGTCTGGCTTGGAGAAATCCATGCATGGCCTACAAACAGACCTGGATTTGCAGGTTCAAGTCTTGGCCATGGCTTACAATATCCAGTTTGATTGTTTGGTTCTTGAGCCAACATCCAAGTTTTTATTGTAATCTGACTGTGTTTCAGGTGTGAAAGGTCCAAAGAAAATATTTCCAGACATGCCGTTTGGAAACATGGACAGTGACAGGATAGAGGCCAGGAAAGGACTTCTGGAGACCTTTCTAAAGGTCAGTGAATTTATATTGTATACAATAATTTAGTATTTGTAGGCCCAATGTAAAACATGTTATGTTGTTTTTCTGTGATTGTAGACCTGGATTCTGTCCTCTTTTTCAGCAACTCTGTTCCATCCCTGAAATAGCCAACAGTGAAGAGATGCAGGAGTTTCTGGCTCTCAATACAGATGCCAGGATTGCCTTTGTCAAGAAACCTTTCATTGTGTCACGAATAGACAAGGTTTGATCCTGAATATTTCATTATGGCACAACTCATTTTTGACTTTAAGTAGTTGATAAGTATATTGTATGTGCAGGGTAATTACTATAATCAGACTGTGATGCAATGTCATAAACACAACAATTGACATGACAACATTTTTTTGATGGTTGTAAAATGATGTGCAACTTAAGTGTTTTGTGTGTTTTCGTGTTTAGATTGTTGTGAATGCCATCGTGGACACCCTGAAGACAGCGTTTCCTCGTTCAGAACCTCCGAGCCCAACGGAGGATAATGAGGCAGAGATAGATGGAGGGAAAATAGGTGCTGACAAGAAGAGCAAGTATGACTCCAGCGATCCAGACAAACATTTTCTTGCCAGAAATTCAAACCAATACAGAGAATAAACAGGCACTCTGGTTGGAGTGGCAGGTGTTACACAAGTGGCCAGCATTCTTTGCAGACGTGCAAAAAGCAGAATCCCCTGCTTCACCTTTGCACCCTTAGCGCTTGCCCAACTATGAGAGCCAGTTTTAATCCCGGTAGCAATGCTGCTAGTTTGGTCTTGTGTTTTTACGAACAATATTGGCAGTTGACAAAACCTCAAGGTCCATTTAGTTGCGGTTCTCAAGCTTCAGATAATATCACATGAACTTCATGGCAGATGGAGTTTGCCCAGTTGTCATAGAAATGTTAAAGAATTCTGTTTTTACCAAGCACTTTAAAGACTTCTCCTCCATGTTGACGTAACAGTGTAGTTTCAAAGTAGAATGAAATGAAACTGAAATACTGGCCGTGTCTGTTGGTGGGAAGCCTGTGAGGGACCATGACCCCCATGGAGAGGGCTCAAAGGGGGTGCATGTATTACGCCCTCCTGGAGAAGCTCCTTGCTGGCAGGTGGAAACAGGCAACATTGTCTTTGTAGCAGAGAGGGTTATGTATTATAACTTATGTTTTATTATTATACTATACTTGATGATTGTTGCAGTGTGAAATTAGACTGAAGCGTGATTTATGCTTCTGCGTTAAATCAACGGCGTACGTAGGTACGTGGAATCATGGACCTACGCCGGACCCTGACGTGCCCGACTATGCCTCTAGAGTCGGCACTTGCTCCGAAACTAATCGCCGTCACTCTCTCACTTGCTCTACTGCACGCGCACACGCACACGCACACACACACACACACACACACACACACACACACACACACACACACACATTTGAATTCTTTTATTTGGATCTAAAAGGCAAGTAAACATGCAATATCCAAATACTATGAGAAGTGTTATTGACAAGGTGACAGATTTACATAGGCACATACTTTACAAGTCTTTCATTTATAATACTCCACACGTTAAGGGTAAACAAAACATCTCCGTCTCCATATCTGCATGCTCACTATGATGGCTGAAACAGAGCAACATTTTGCAAGTCTTTTAGCCTCCTTTTTTTTGCTAACACACACACACACATGCGGGCCCTGCTATTCTCTTAAAGAGATCGACGCACGCACCAACAAAAAGAGTAACAAGTATAAACTTCAGGCCACTTACTGCACGTAGGCTACGGCGAAAGCTCTGCGTGCAGCCTCGGCAGGGCCATAAATCACGCTTCATGCAGTCTTAACGCAGGTTTAATTATCGCACAATGCTATATGATGGTTTTTGTGTGTATGTGCGTTTGCATAATAATTTGTTTTTTATGATCCCAGGTCTCGTCTGAAGTTCTCCAGTAAAAACATCCCCTTTATGAACGGCTCAGACATCAGACCAAAGGTTTTATTCAGTTGGGAGCAAACTAACACTGTAAGTAACCTACATGTTTTGTAGCCACTGATATTTGCTTCTTCATCAATCAAATTACTTTTAAGGACTGATTCAAGTTTGTCCTGGTTTTCCTACCTTCTCCTGTCTATTGTCAAAGGTGTTCAGCGGAATGTCTTTGGGAGATTTGCAAGCCTTTATCACTAAACAAGAAAAACTGGCCATCAGAGTCGAGTCAGAGAGTGAGGACAGTCCAGTAATAAGAGAATTTGGAGGCTATCTGGATGACAGCTTAAGAGGAAAGCACAGTCAGGAACCTGGTAAGAACGGGACATAAAGGTTATAAATTGTGACATAATGTATTCACCCTGCTTGATCTCAAGTTCGGTCAGGTTTGCCTAGTTGGTACATGCAGGGTTCAAAATTAACTTTTTCGTCTACCAGCCAAATGGCTATTGAATGTTAAAGTTTAAACCAGCCACTCTAAGATTTACCATTGTTTTTTTTTGACTGGTAAGTGAAGCAAATCTACCAGCCACTTGGGGTAGATGTCTCAGAGCTGCCGTAGGTACATTTAAAAAGATCAAAGGACTGATCTCTTAACAAGAACTAGTGGAGGAATCATCATGCCAGTGTTGGCTCTAGCAGTTAAGCTAATATTACAAACAATGCTGGTACTGCAGTTAGGTGGATCCTCTTCAATGGATTTAATCAAATATTTTAATTTAGCTAAATCCACTTGTGAACTTGAATCTTAACCTCCTAGCCTCTCGTCATCATTTTCTCTGCAATCATCATGTCTGCTTGTCTGACTCTAGTTTGTCTGCTTCCCTTTTCCTTTGTGTCTGACCAACACTCTGACTCACTGACTGTTGTGTCCCCTACTTTCCTGTCTGCTTTACTCTACCACTTTCCATTCAGTAGTTCATCATGATTACAACGGGACTATCTGATGGAAACCATCTTGTTCCTCATTCAAGTCACTCATTAGATTCATCCGACCGGGTTCATATTTTGGCAACCTAAACACATGAATGGGACTTAATGTGACAGTCCTTTTTATTTTTCCTTTCCAAACCTAAAAGCTTCCATTAACACCTCATTCACTGACATAGGTTAAAACTGTGTTTGTGGTAATGTGATGGGGTCAACATCAGTTGTCTGGCCATCTCTGTTGAATGCAAACATAATTAAATCATGTTGATGTTTAAATGTTATATAACTTGACTCCTCTGAGAGAGAGACAGCAAGACCATATGAGAGAGTGGGTGAGTGCATTCAGTACATCTGCATTATATGCACTTCCCCTCTGTGAAATAGAACCCCCTGTTCAGTACTACCTTTGGTCTTGCCTATGTCATGGCTGCGACTCAGCAATTGACCTGTTATGTCTTGCTGTTGCTGACCATGGAGACTTCACTGCTTCTTGTAACTGGGTATTCTGCGTTCTATGATGCCCCAAAAGGATGTCACTCAATACCAGTGGGGTATTAGGTTTTCCAGGACATTCATACCATGTCTCCTGAATGGTCCTGAAAAAATTATCATTTGCATACTAACAGGGAGCACAGTGTTTCCTTTAGAATATTTTTCAGCAGCGGCGAAACGTTAAAAAGTAACGTTACCTGAAAACAGCCTGTAGTTTCTTTTTAGCATCTCACATCACACTTTCAGTCACTATGACCACTACTACGGTCAGAAACATTGTGCCAAAATATGAACAATAACGTCTCTGTCAACGGGCCTATCTGTGAATATTAGCTACCGACCGTTACCTTGAAACCATCCAGCACATAGACGGTACCATAGGGTGCCGTTACCTGAAACTGGTGATTTAACGTCACCGCTCATTTTACACACAGTTTAACAACAAAACAAAACGCTGAGTGAACATTACTAGCTACGTTTTTCATGTTGGTTTTGAGCGGTATGCACCCCTACTAACCTGGAAAACGGTTTTAAATCAATAATGTTAATACAGCATGTTGGAGGAATACAGCGTTTCCTGCAGCGGGGGGGGTCAAAGGGAGAGGGACCGCAGCGTTCGCTAACGTTAGCTTCTTATCTCATCTGGGGTCTGATAAACAGTAAATTCATCAAATTCAGTGTCCACAATGCTATTTTCCAATGAACTGTGCAGATTTCATGTTGCGGCTTTCGTCACAGTTTGTCACTTGGCCTAAGATTGAGTGACAAGTAGTACTCATCCTGTTGTTTATTTGGTTGCCATGACTTCGCGAGTGATGACGTCCTGTCACTGTTCCACTTGCTCACCAGGAGAGAGAGAGAGAGAGAGAGAGAGAGCGGATGACAGTTTGCTTGAGTTCAGTAGAGCAGATGGCTATGCAGAGTCGTGTAATTACGACTTTATGACTTTTCATAAACGGCTGAAGGAGCGGCAATGCGCGGTGTACATAGCGGAAACCCTGTTGTGCGTCTGCCCTATTTCTGATACCGCGGCGGGCCGCCACGGTAAAAAAAAAGATCTAAATAAATGCAGCAGAACCAGAGATATCATCTTTTTTATTCCACGCATTCCTCTTCGCCTGATGAAGGGACCCATGCCTAGTGTTAGCCCTAACCCTTAACTGTTAGCTGTCCTTAATTCTTAAATGGAATGTCTCTTACCATCCACCATGTATCATCACTGCTCCATCTTTCTCCATCAAAGGGAATCACCATAGGAAAAATGGATGATCTCATTAACATCATATGGAAACTATCTCTTGACATTAGAATGAGACATTCCCTGTTTGATCGAATCCAAGTTGCATTTCTTCTTTGTTAGGCATCTGTTCATTGTCTTTTTGAAGGACATTTTTATTTCCAGACAGTCAGGGTGAATGAAGGGTGAATGAAGCGCCTCGTTCTGACCAGACCCTGAAATGCGCCACTATAAAAGTTACCAGACTGACATCTCACTGCATTGAGAACTAATATGCTACTTTCAAAGCAGATATATAGATCTCTTAGTACCTCAATCTTTCAATCAGTTATGTTTTTAAGGTTCCGTTCACAGTACATTGAATCTTTATAAACAACCCAATACCTAATTATGAAATTCATTCCTTAATGAATTACTGACACTGAATTTTAAGCATTTATATCTTTTTCTATGAAAATCATCTTTTCTAATATATGTGGTTTGAATGGGGCTTTCCTCTTTGTAGAAGTTCAGTTTCAAAAAACTACATTCAAGTTGCTCAAATGCAGTTGTTAATATTGGGATCTAATATTTTAAGGCAAGTCCAAACGTTGCTGTAATTGGACTGGACAAGTAAAATTCAGACACCAAAATTCAAGATGGAAAATATGAAACTGGAACTTGGGGCTATGGATCAGCAATATCAGTTGAATGGAATTAACCTCTGTCTGTCATATGATCGAAGAAAGAGAAGTACAGATGAGTGGCTGGAAACTCCTGGAAAATTCTCAATGTGTCAAAATAACAATGTTTTTGAAATGTCAAACCTTTTCATTTTTTTTTATAAAAGAAATTCACTGAGAGGAATTCAAACCACGCAAATCAAAATAGATGGTTCACAACGAGAAAATAATACTATACAACAGTTTAGCCACAAATTCTACCATTACAAATATGATAATGTTAATTTTTCATTGGCACTGTCAGAGGTGTTCATTTAGCGATATGTCGATATAAGTCAATGTAAGGTGGCCTGTCGACTTTTGATGCCATCACGATGTTTTCTGATGGGGCTTTTCACTCTTAAAACACTTAAACTTTCATATATCCTGCAGGTGGCATTGGAAGGATTGTACTAACCAAAACACTGTTGTGACTAAACAAACTGTACATTTAGATGTAGTGGAGCATGGTTGAGTTGAGAGTGCTAGAAGAAGAAAAAGGACACCACGAAGAACCAGCAGCATGTAGGTCTAACCACATGAGGGCAGTGTTAATGAATGTATGAAGTGGGGTGCAGATGGGATTGCTGGACCTGCATGTTCATCAGATGCACACAGAAGAAACACATTTCTCTGAAACAGATTTTGGTGTGGATTTGGTTTCAGATATACATACATGTCCCTCCATCCGTCTCTCAGGTGCTACTTTTTGCATGCTAAAGCAACATACAGTACAGTATATTTTGAATAAGGTTTCTGATCTTGCCTATAACACACTAAGTTATGTTTTATTTGCGTCCTGCATGTTTTGGGGCACAGCATCTGAGATGGCGCTGGCTGAGGTGGCTCTCAACATCCTGTGTCTGCTGATGAAGGAGCAGTGGAGCTGGCTGTGCACTGAAAACATTCAGAGGACCGTCAGGCTGCTGTTTGGGACCCTTATTAACAGGTGACATACAACATTCATTTAACAGTCGTGGGATGTCCCCCCCAGGAAGTCATAAAAGAGACAAGAGACATAAAGCAAAAAACATACTTAAAATAAAATGGTCTTTTTGTCCAAAGTCAAATATCATTACAAATTGAACTGTGATATCCCAAAACACCCCTTTCCATCAGGTCGACCTGTTGGGGCCCCCAGTTACAAAAGTAACAGCCATTGCACCTGCACCACTGTAGGTTAACTCATGTTGACACTGTTGTCAATGGGAGTCTTGCACATTAAACTCTTTACTCGTAGCAGTACTTTGCTCACCCCAAATCAACACCAGGCTCACATGTCCCATTAAAATCCTAGCAACCTTTTTTTGTTTTGTTTGTTTGTCCTTTTACACCTTAGATTCAAGCTAATTTTTGGTTCTTGACTACTGGCCAGACAGCCTTGGTTCCCAGAGATCCCAAATGATTTTGGTGACTCAATTAAAGGTGCCGTAGGTAGGATTTTGAAGATCCAGGACTTAGCCAAAAAATGTGAACATCGACAACTTCTCAGTCCCTCCCCCTCTTTCTGCTAAAGCCCAAAACATTCTCCTAAGTCCCTCCCCCTACAAGGGAGAATGAATGTGTGTGCAATCGCACTACAGGCTGTAGGTGGTGCCAGAGGAGCCAGATTTTTTTTATTTTTTATAAATGACCTGCTTCATGTAGTTCTACTCAAACATAGGGTCAGTTTCAGCAAATATGACAGAAAGTTAGTTTTATAAGTCTTACCTACTGCACCTTAAGTATATAAAGTGTATTTGTAGTACAAAACCAGCATGCACCAAATGTTGCAGCTTTTGACTTTTCAGTCTTTTTCTTTTTTTTTTTCTTTTTTTTTACCACTTTAGACTTTTTTTAATGTAGACAATCCCATTGATATGCATTACTAAGCCTTTGTCATAATTGACAGGTACGATGGCCTAAACCATCCCCTGCTTTATCGTCAATTTTACAATAAATGGGAGCATAATTTACAAAATGAACATCATGCTGTATTGGAGAAGACTTGAAACTAGTGATTGAGACTATAAACTCAAAATGTTTACTAAAGTAATAAATAAAGTGAGAAGTAGGGTCATTTTCCACGCAGTAACTGCCTTCTTTTTGCAACCAGTGGAGTCGCCCCCTGCTGGAAATGACATGGAATGCAGGTTTGAGGCACTTCCGCATTGGCTTCACTTTTCAGACCCAGAAGCTTTGTCCATTATTGTTTTACAGTAGCAGATGCTTGTTACATTTTATAACAACCTAATATAGACAGTAAACCTGGCTGATGCTGCCACAACAATGCAAATCATTTTTCTCTTCCTTTAACAACGGTTGCCTCTGGATGACTTTTTCTTCTTAAAGTGCCTTTACAAGCTTTTCTGCAGCAAAGAAGTGATGGAAACTTCTACATAGTAGGGGGCGGCTGAGTCTGTGGACTCAGCCAGGTCAGGGCATGAAAACACATGGTTCCTAGTGGAGATTCCACAGAGATGGCTGTTTATGAGCTAGAGAGGGAACTCTGGTTTATGTGAAGTCGTTAGTCAAGAGAGTTGATATTTTAGACAAGGGTTGATTACGAGCCAGTGGTCCGTGTTTTAAAAAATCAGGGACATCACTTGCCATGCAATGTGCCTATTAACTTAACAGAAACAGACACCGTAAAGAAATGTGCTGATCAGACAAGCTTGCTTTCCCCCTTTTTGATTAGTATATAGTCTTTTCACTTTTACATTTGTTGTATAATATAGTCTATGTGCATGCATGTATGCTCCACTATTTGGTCCTCAATAGAATGCCTGACATCAACTCCCCAAACATTTGTCGCAGATAGGTATAGCTCCTGCTGCCAGTAAACCGAACATGCAGACAATGTTCTCAGGTTCTAGTGTTTGTGGTGTTAGTGCTGTGACCTCACGTTCCCTGGGGTGTCAGTACCAGAATATCGTTTCTTCATATTTATACTAGGCCCTCTATTTTAAGAAGTTCCACCAGCCAAGTATGAAAGGCCTTGTGCTTTTGTTTGGCCTCGTCTATATTAGGCAGCGGCCTGTCAACATTGCAGTGACGGCTCTCGGTGTGGCAGGTATCTCCTCTCATCAACTGGTTTCTCTGTGCAGAGGAGACAAGATGCTCTAAACGGCTGTTGATAGAAACACTACCTATGAAATTGTGTGACTAAGATAGCTCTGTTCATGTATCATTTTTCAACAGAGTTAAAAACAAATGCAAAGTGGTAAATAGTAAGTAGATGGAGAATAGAAAATGAAGTGTTGCATAGTAAGTACAATGCAAATGTAAAGCAGCATTCGCTTACATAAACATTTTTAATTTTTATAAAAGCCACTGTAGTAAAAGGAAAAAGTGATGCAAAGGAATGATGTGAATGAAAGTTCAAATTGTTAGCGTATGTTAGGGTGTTTTCAAGCATCTGAGCCCACAACCTTTGGGCTTTAGCCAGGATTTACTGATGGTTAACAGAACCATGCCTGTGTATTTTGGGATGCACTCCATCTGAGATACAAAAGACAAAGAGGTATCAGTTTTAGTGTCCATTCCTAGCCAAGCCTTAAAGCTCCACCAAAAAATACTTTTTAGCCATGCTTGCGGCGTGACTTTAGTGGTGGCAATGATGGTCGGTCAGTTGATCTACCACTTTGGTACAGACTGAAATATCAATGGATTGCCATTTTACAGACCCTCATTGCTCCCAGAGGATAAATCCTAATGACTTTGGTGATCCCCTTACTGTTCATCTAGTGCCATTATCAGGTCAAAATTTAATTATAGCTTTAGTGCGTCCGTTACATTCAAGCCATTGCCAAATGAGTTGCTACAAAGCTAATTAAGACTATCAGCTCCACACAACTCTCTCTGTATTTCTCAGTATGGCTATGTTCAGAATATTGTGTCTTCCGGGTTACTTTCCCGTGCAGAAACTCGAGTGAAGATAATTACTTTTTCTGAAGAGTCCATCATGTTTTTTAATCCTCCGTGTCCTCTTTGGCTACTAGCAACAGCGCGGAGGAGGGGTGGGGGTGCGTGTGCGATCACGGAAGGCTTGTATCATGTTGACGCGCCGACAGTGTTGTTGGCATTACTTAGTATTCCTCATGGGGGCGACAGAAACTACGCACTATAGCTTTAAAGTGTGTGTGTGTGTGTGTGTATGTATGTGTGTGTGTATATATATATATATAAACACAACCTCCTAAACATAAGCATTGTCATTGTGAACATGTTTGAATGCCGACATAACCATTTGTTCAGAGCACCGATCCTAAAAATTAAAATTAATTATGGAGCTTAATGCCAGATCAAATGTACGTTGAAAGGTCTTGAATATGTTGTCTTCTTTGGCGATTGTAATTATGTTAAATTGGTGTATCCTTGTTTACGTTTTTTTGAATGGTTGTCTTTGTAAATGTTGCAAATGGAGCTGCCGTGATGCAAAAACTAATCTGGATCTGACAATAAAGTATTAACATCTTATCATTATCATCATGCTATAGGCTTGATAAGACACTCTGAGATGTAATATGCAGAAACGAATGAACTCTGGGGAAAATTCCTACGCTTCCACTATGTTCATTTTATTAAAGCAAGGCACCTCATTGTGCTCACTATTGGTTACTGAAATGTGTACCTCTCCTCATATTCTTTCAAGACATATTCAGTACAGACGAGAAATATAAAAACTTAGTAAGACAAATAGCCACTGAAGTGCATGGAAGTATTGAATTAACTGGATCCTACCTAGTAATCAAAACTTTTTTTCAGTTTTGGTCAGTCATTCTTACTAATAAATTGATCCACAAATCTAAATAATAGTCTAAAAGTCCTATTTATAACATTTTTATAGTGGGACTGAAATATAATCTGACAGCTGTTTGGTGGGAGGCAATTAGGAGCTGCCGGCAGTAGAAACCATATCCATACCAGTCTACAGATGTAGTGGATGAACGTCTGTCATATTTTAATTTGTAATATCGAGTGGATAGAGAAAGCACGTGTTTGTGTGTGGGAGATGAAACCAAGACCCAACATGCCAAATCTGGGTCTGTGTGTGTGTGTGACAGGTCTGGCTGGAAAAGCCGGCTCTCGGCTCCTATAAATGGGGTCCAAGGCGAGGCTCTGGTTTGGGAGATGTCTGATTTTTATGGACTGGAAAGTGGGACAGTTTAAGATGAATATAGTCTCTTTCTCTTAGACAGCAGTCTGGATGGAAAATCCAGCTGGAGCCAGATTGTTGTCAATGTCTAAATGTACTGTAGATGTAGCAGAGCGCAGCCACTCAACATCACAAGCATTAGTAGGGAAACTCCATGTTTTGTTTGATTAAATGTAAACATAATGATTCCTATATTTGCCAAATTCAATACAAATAACTGTCAATTACACTTTCAGAAGTGCCTTTTAAAATGTGTAAAATGTTATAGTCAATTCCATAAATGCATACTTGAGTGTTGAGGTGGGTTTCAAGTCAAGTCAACTTTATTGTCAATTTCTGCAATATGTGCCAGACATACAAAGAAAGTCCTACAACAGAATGAAATATGCCCTTTGATACTCTGATATTCACTTACGTGCACTGGAGAACATTGGCTGCAGTCGTTTGGAGGAGAAAGTGTGTTAGTGGCGATGATGATACAATATAATGATTGTAATTAATTTAATTGCACCAAATGGTTCAGATTTTCTCTGCAAGCTGTTTTGCAATTGGACTGTGGTCAGTAACGCACTAAGTTTCAAATATTCCCCCTGCAAGTCCAGAGGACACGTCATATCGGCTGATGGACTGACATTTTACCACTTTGTCAGTGCACCTGTACTACCATGTTGATGCTGTCTTTTTCTTGTTTGTTAGATGGGGGCTTGTTGGTCTGAAGGGTTTCCTGATTGCACTTTTCACCTCACCAAACTCCATGTGGCACCTCTATTCTGCCAGTCTTTCTGCACCTGTCACACAGTGACATGAGTCTTTATTTTTACTTCCTAAAACGGCATATTAATACTTCCATAAACAAATCAAATGGTACCACAAGTCCTCGCTGACAGCTTGATGATGGAGGCGAGGATGAAGGGGGAGTATGGAGGATTTAAAGCTTGTCAACAGTTGTCATAGAGAACGCTCTCACTCTCTCAATCTTTTTTTTTTTGTTGCTCTCTCTGCTTCAGCTACACTGTTAATTAATACCCAGGGATCTCCATCTGACATACAGTGGCCTGCTTGGGTTTCACCGGTGGTGAACAACAAGTTGTTTGGCTCCAGGGAAAGCGGTTTCGGTCTCATTGCTGCACAATTTAGCTTGTGACCGCATTGTGGTATTTGGAGAGAACTCTGAAGATGTGGTCAGAAACTCCAACATTAACAAAATATATAACACTGGCTTTCATAAGTAGTACATTTTATTCGCCATGAGTCTACTTGCTTTTGATTGCTTGTTTTTCAATTTTAAGTGTTAGCAGTTTTCCTTTGAATGCCGAAGGTTAACACAGAGTATGAGTGGATGGATTGTTTCAGAGCATTGGGGCATGCTGTATCCAATAACAACAGATTTGAATATTTATCTGGTCTTTATAGTCATTCCTAATTTGATGTTTTCGCTTCAGGCTCACATAGATGAAATTGTGAAGACCATGTCATCAAACAGATTTGTATGAAAAATCGTAACCAAGCCAGAGAACATAACTTTCAAACAACTAGATTGTTAAGGCACTGTAAAGGCTGTTTTAGGCTTCTGCGTTGAATCGATGGTGTACCCCCGCAGACCCCTCTGCGTCGCCGCGAACCCCCCTCCGAGCCCTCCGCCATAGCTCGACGTGCACCTCCAAAAATGTGTAACTTTGTGTCGAGGCGACGCAGACTGCAAGGACTGTGATTGGTCAACTCGTCCTGTGTGTTGATAGTCGGTGTTTCAAGCGGTTTACTGTGGGGAGTAGCAACATGCTATTTCACTGACATAAGCTTTGCAAATAAACTCAGACATATTGTGGTTACAATGATGGGGTTATCCGTTTGTAAAGTGATATAGACACTTTTGTAACGTTTTGAAATTAGTACTTCGCCAGCAAGCAGTAGCCTACTTTGTGAGCAGTTGTGCTAAAGTTTGCTTGCTAACATAACATAAACTGGCTGGCAGACACCTCGCAAATAATCTCAGCCTTATCACCCCCCTAGCATTATGGCAGTGAAATGCACCGCGATGCAAAGCAACCCCGACGCAGAACTCCGAAAGGGTCACGACGCCGTACGAGTGATGGCGTAGCGACGGCGTGGAGTTGACGCAGAAGCATAAAACAGCCTTAAAACAAAAACAATATGAACTCATGGTCCACTGACTAATTTCTTTATTGCACTTTTAGTCACATCTCACAGTCTTCATCAGGTTTAAGAAATAAAATGTCAGTTACTGTAGCTAGCTCCATGCTGCTGGCATGTGTTGAGCAGATCCATATGTAGTGATGTTTACCTATGTCGAACGGCTGGTTTGCCTGGTAGTCTGCTGCAGGCTCGCTGCCATCTAAACCAGAGAAGAAGAAAAAAAGTTCAAACTAATTGGTTCAGGCACTTTGGTCTAAAATTACTATGTGTCGGAATATGTATCAGCAGATATTTAGTTGAGCTATTAACAGTATGAGAAGATAGTCAAACATGTCTGGATTTGAAGACGAGACTATTTTTAATCTAGTTTCTAGTTGTGACTTTAGTAGCTGTTGGTCCTATAAGTAATTCTTTTGGACATAGTGTTTCATTTGGCACATCTGCTTGACTTTACAGGTGTCAGAGTTGATTTTTTTTATCATGTCTTAACATAACAGAAGCTCATGCTGTGTTACAGTGAAGACCTAATGATTCTCAGTGACAGCGATGTGGAGATTGCAGGGATTTAAGTCTTTTTTTTTTTTTCTTCTAAAAGGATTGGCCCAAAAACCATCCATCCTTAACTCGGGAGGATTCTTGACACCGCTGGTTGTTTTCACAGTGAGGAGGTGATATCAGAGTCCTCTGCTGTTATTCTGTTCTGGTGCTGTTCCTTGACATATGGGTCCTGGGGCCAGGCGTGAGGTATAAACAGAAAACCCTGTTTGGAAGCTCCAAGCTTCTCCTGTCAGCAGGAATTCACTCTCAGGCTGAGTGTGCCGGTGGTCAGACGGGTGGGCTATGACAGATTTGGTATTGGTGGGAAGAAGAGGAGGGAGTGTTGGACGGAAAGATGTTGTTACATATTGGTGCAGGCTATCTATCAGGCTCTGTAGAGTGGAGGAGGTGTGACGTCCCTGGACAGGCTGTTCCTGAGATGAAACAAATTCAGACACACTCCTCATAGTGGGATCAGGCTGAGTGGTTTATATCTCACCCTGTGTTTCAGTTGGAAGTGTGCCCTGTGTCATGTCACCATCACGTTTGCTCGGGGCATTTTTCCCTTTTTACATCGACAGACTTTTCTGAAATATAAATATTGTCTTCTATTACAGGCTAATAGTAGTCTGCAATTGCTTTCCAATTCCTACAGACCTATGTAATCGTCTCAAGGGGACATTATAGGTCAAATACCTTGGTCACTTCTCATAAAGGTTATGAAACACACTTATCCCCAGCCCCTGTGTACCATCAGTTAAAGCTTGCCAGCCTCTGTGTCCATTTATCCTTATTAAGTGTTAATGAGTTGTAGGGACACCAAAATCCTCCCTCCCAAGGACATGAAAGATAATATGGCTCATTATTGTCCACACTCTTGATAAAGTTAGATGGAGGACGGAGAATTGCTGCATGCTAAAGCACTGCCGGGTTTGCGAAATGAACTTGATAAGTGACCCTTTGGCCTCTTCAGATCTCTGGTGTCTGTTTTCACCGCTCACCTGAGCCTGGGGCTGAGATGTGGCTCCAAAGTCATGGTTCGTCTTCTGCCTCCAGAGACATACTTGTGCAATGACATATTGTCTGTCAAACTGTCTGTAGGCTTATTTTAGCTCAAACGGGACCTGGTTATGCTTGTCTGTGTTTACCATAAATGGTAACTAAAATAAATCCCACTGGTGTTCAACACATAGTTGTTGGTCAGGTCAGCTGATGTTTTACATGTTTTTGGATTCTCTTGCATGCTTATTGGTTTCCTGCCAAGTATTCAAAGCATCTACCCTTTATCTCGATTGTCATTGATTGGGTCAGGTTGATTGTTGGCATTGAGCCCAATAGTTATTCATGTAATCAGTTGTTTCAAACCTTCGAACTTGTGAGTGTACAGTAACTGGAATTAAAGTCTAACTTAAATTAGTTCATTTTTGCTTATAAATCTGCATGTCTATCCTTAGTGTATTTCAAAATTGTCATTACCAAAAGAAGACATTTAAATTGCATTTATCTTCCCGCAGTGTTAGCTAGCACCTGTTTTTATGCACATTTTCAATCAAGACAGGGTGAGAATGGTGCATATTCTGAAATATCACAGGCAGTTAACCAGCTGGAGCCTGAGCCATGTAGTCCCGTCAGAGATTTATGCACTCCATATTCGACTAATGACTGAGACAGCAAGCTAGACCCCATGCTTACTATAATGCAGGACGAACACAGCTCTGAGCATGCAGAAGACAGTAACTCAGTAGGTAGTGTTGAAATAAAACAAACGAAAAACAAGGCTAGTAGGAATCAGTTAGCAAGCTAAATTAACTAGCTTCCACTTTTTCAGTGAAATACAAACTTAAATGCACGATGGATCCTCCCACATGTGGAAGGTTGTAAAGGGACAGATATCTTAAAACAGTAATAGTTGATCTAATGCTATGTTGACTTGTTGAAAGAGAAAAAGAAAAATTGGCTCTTTTCAATGTTTGTAAGAGATATATATATATATATATATATATATAGTAAGACGTACCCCAGTCAGTTTAGTGCATCACAAGGTGACAGTGTCTCCAAGCAGTGCCAGCCCTCAAATGTCAGTGAACTGCCATGTAAGCCCTAAACAGTTTTATGCTCATTTAAAAAGATAGGAAAAACATGCACAATAACTGCAGTATAATATATAATGATAGTTTATATTTCCTTACACAAAAAGTGAGGAGAATTCAAATGTCAGTTTGGCTGTAGCTTTAAAGAATTCTCTGAGCAATAATGTTACACTAAATCTGGTCAGTTATCTCACTGATTGACATTCAGTTGCCATTATACGCTTAGGTAAGTTTCACAGTCTGCTGAAAATGTGTTACCAGTCAGTCCAGATGAATAAAAGGAGTAGGAGGAAGTAATGTGTAGAGCTGTGTTCTGTCTCTTACTCTCTCAGGGGTCTTCATCCAAGCTCATATTGGGTTAGCAAAGTCAAGGGCAATGCTCTAGGGGATTTTATAATCCTCCTAGGATTATAGTATGTCACCTGCACTGTCTCTTTCCTGGCAGGACCAATACAGCATTTGGAGTAATCACTAACACAGAGAGTAGCTGGCGAGGTCTCTGCTCTCTTGAGTGTGTGTGTTCATATTAAAACAGCATTGTTGTAATATTCTGTATCTTTCTTTCTATATTTTCTTTATGATCAGTACTGTATACTTGCTGTATACCTTAAAACAAATACCAGTAAAGTGGGCACAGACATCTGCAAGACGTTTGTAAAACTAGCAGGCTGATAGAACAGACTGGTGACATACACATGTATTGCAAACGTCTCCTGAGATAATCCAGTGTAGCTTTAATACTGTTACACTACATAGTTTGCTGAATTTAAGCCACATTAAGCCCACAGGCAGAGAGCAGAACATTGGTTGGGCGCTCTCATCTTGCTTGAAAAATATCTCTCTGACAGAGTAGAGCTGGAAAACAACTGGCGGTTTTCATGGTAGCAATAATGCTCTACTGTCTAAGACTCTTTGAGATCAAAATCTCTCATATAGAATTACTTGGCATTTGTCAGCTATAATTGGTTGAAAGGTGTGTGTGTGTGTGTGTGTGTGTGTGTGTGTGTGTGTGTGTGTGTGTGCGTGTGCGCGTGTGCGTGCGTGTGTGATTGCATTGGCCAAGGGGTAAAGTAATCTCTTTGGTGATTGCCATAAGACTGCAATGGTGATGGAAGCAGAGACTATGTTCGATGGATGTTATTGTAGCATAGGCAGGAACCTTGACCTGTGTGTGTGTGTGTTTGTTTGCATGCACTGATCTATCTCAGTGTTGGTATTGTGTGCTAAGATGTGACAAGTGTGGAACCAAGACGGTGTTAATGTTAATCTCTGTGGACCATATGTGATTCCATTCTGGCTCAGGGCTGTAACATCACATGTCTGTGTTTTGACCAGCCATGGGGAACAAGGCGCCACGACAGTCCTAATAAAATCAAACCCGCCATGTACGTGCACACACTCAAACATGCACAGAGAAACAGAGCTGACTTTAGACAGCAGTGCAGACGGCTGTAAGACGGCACCATGGCCTGAATGGAGGTAGTTATGTGACGAGCCATGTGCTACAGGGCTGGACTGAGGTGTACGCCTCGCTGGGAGCAGACACATCACACAGTTAGGTAAAAACAACTGTGCTCACTGCTGACATCTGTGGTGTTCACTGCATAGTTTGGAAGTTTGGTCGGTCTCTTTCTGACTCTGCTGTTGTAAGTCTGCAGGGATGGATCTTTCTGTAGTATGACTATTAAATGATGATGAGGATGAATCGACCCTTCCTGTTAATGTGTTTGCCTTTTTGGTCCCTAGTGTTGAGGGTCTCATCATACCTTTTGCATCTGTTTGTGCATCTCCTTTGTTGCGGCGGAGTGCCACAATCATTGACGTGTACATGCCGTTGTCCTCACTGAATTTACACTTACAGCATACCCGCCCACCACAGATAGTTTTTTTTGTTTTACAATTCATAGTTATATTTTAAGTGTTTAGATGTCCTCTAATGGTCCTCCAAATTTTGACTAATTTAGGCAAATAGAGAAATATTAAAGCCCCTAAAAACTTGGTTTTCAAAAAAATAACAATTTCTCTATATACAACATTATATATTCATGACTAAAGAAGAAAAAAATAAAGTTAAAGTTGGGGAAAAAAATAACTCGGTTAATCTGCTTCATCATGAGTGTGGTCTTATTTGACTGACAGTGGCCTGGCAACATCAGACAGAACCAGTCAAAAGAGCTCAGAAAAATACAAACACAAACCAGTAGTTATTTCTAATCAGCCGTGGGTCACACAGGCCACAAGCCAGTCATCAACAAGGAGCTGCACCCAGTCTGTGGATTTTGAGAGGCATGTAACAGGTCCTCCAACAAGCAGAAAAGACAGAGTGCAAGTAAACTAAGTGTGAGCCATGACAGAGCCAGTGTAAGCAGCTGTATTGACTACAATTAAATCGTACCTGTTGCGTTTGAGAATGTGAGACAGACGACTAAAGCACATTCAGTGTAAAGAGGGTGTCAAAACACTAAAATTAGTGTGATTTTTTTGTTGTTTTATGTAAAATTTACATTACCCTCTAATGCACCATTCTGGCTTCTTTTTCTGTGTTAACATTGCTTCACAGCAAACATTTGAATGGTAAAAAAAAATCTAAAAATATCTTTTTGGGTGGTATGCCCAACAAAAACCTGTGTGGTTTTAGTACATGATCATTTCATTTAGTAAACGCTGTAAACACCATCATGCTGCTATATCCACAAATAGTGTATGTTGTAAATAAACAGATGTAGAGTTAATCTTAGTCTCTACTTCTGTAATAGCCATGACTATTCTGAGTACGGGTTGGCTGTTAATGCTGGTTAATTATCACTTCAACATATTGACTGACCTCAAATTTTGTCCCCTGATTCTTAAACTGAACAGAGCTGGTTTTGGTGAGCACCTGGCACGGACTTTATTTTTGCCACCCAGGGTTTCTTTTAAAAGAAACAATGGAATGTACTATAATTTTAAGAGCTGTATCATGGACATAGGATAACTGTATCTATCAACGTAGTTACAAAAAAGGACAATTTGTTGCAATGTCTCGAATGAATTATTGTTGTTACCTCAGGATTCCTACTCAATCACTAAATCTTTCTCCTGAACCAATTATTAGCAATGATAACCCCATTTTGACAGCATTTATTTCTGAAAAGTTAAATGGATTATTTGTAATAATGTGTGTGCTGATTAGCAGTTCTAATCCTGCTCAGAGTGCTCTCTTTTTTATTAATTACTGTGCCAAATATCTAGTGTTTTTGGGACATTCAAGTCCCATCAGGACAGACAAGGGTCAAGCGGTACTTCTGCACAACATCTTCAATTACTGACCACGTTTTAATTTGGCAATAAATACATTGACACTAATGCGGCTGCTCCTCAATGATGAAAACTATGGCAAATGTTGCATACCAAACTCCCTGAAAAAATAAATCCCATCCAAATGGGGCTTCAGGGAGATGTTATTATTTTTCTTTGTCAAAATATTAGCTAGTTATGTCACAAAGTTACTCTTTTAAAAAGAGTACTATATGGGACAGGGTTTCTCACCAAAACACATTGTGTGTAGGTCTAACAAACACATTGACTGCAATTCCTTTCTTGTCACTTGAAAAGCCGATTCTTTTAATATAGTTAGGCCAGGTGAATAGCATTAAAACACTGGCAGGAAGGTTTATTGTGTTGTTGGTGTGGTTGTCCGCAAGCATGCGATGCAAACAAAACTGGGACCTGCACTTTAAAAGATCCTACTAAAGGTACATTGTGGCATGAAAACCACCACATGGCACCTTTACGCATAACTTGCTCGGGCACCCCGAAGACTACAAAAATATAAAGGACAAAATGAGCCTTTCCATTAGTCCCAGACACTTGTCATTTTTGCCATGCTCTCATTCACTACTAGCACAGCTTCTAGTTTCGTGTCATGGCGTGTTCATATTAGGAAACTCAGCGGCGTCCTTTTACCCAGGAACTATTTGGCCATGGTCATGTGCAAAGCTCATCACATGACTCCTGTCTGCCCTCACTGCCGTGTCCACCTCATGACTGGGGATTCCTTCTTATTGCTCACAGGCTGCAGATAAATGATCTCATCTGTGGGGGATGTAAACTGTTTTCATGATGTCCATGTTCTCCTGCTGTTCTCTTTAATGTAAGACTTTGATATAAGACATTTACTGACAGTGGAACTTTTAATGGGAACTGGAGTAAACAGTACAAATTCCTAGTCGTTACACACTCCCCTCAGGACTGAGGTCACAGTTAAGCAGGTCTCTCACTACCGGTTGGTTGCATTCTTCCTAATGACAATTTGCACTCATTTACACCTCTACAAATCAATTTTTCAGATCATCTACAAAGATGCATTGCATTATTTAACACAAAAGGTATTTAAATAGATACAAGCCTGTGTGCCTGGATGTTGAGTAAAGATAGAATAGAGGGTTGATACGATATGTGGGTTAAACCAAAACTGCGTATATTGTATTTAGGATGATAGAATATGAGTATGGTAAAGAGATTCTTGTGTTTATGATTCCAATGGCGCATCTACACAGAAAGCATTTCAGCAGTGTGTCTTATGCGCGTCTGACGCAACAGAGACACTCCTATTAATTCAAGATTAAAGAGCAGCTAGAAAGTGGGGTGAGAGAGAGAGGATGACACGCCGAAAAGGGTCACGGTTCAGATTTAAACCCCGGGCTGCTGCCAAGGACTCAGTCTACACAGGGCGCATGCTCTACCGGGTGTGCTAGAAGTTGCCCCAAATACGCTCCTATTTTAATCAATCCAGCTGTCTACACAGATCACGTAACAGCTCATGTTTCACTCATGATATGGCACATAAACGCACATAAACACGTCCTGAGGGTATTTTTACGCTTCCAGTGTGTTTTCTTCCATTTTTAGCACGTAACAACAGTGATCGTGTACTGGACTCTGCCGTTGAGATCTGATACTTTACTGTACCACTACCAGTCTGGAAGCAAAAAGATGGATTTGTTCAATGTGACATCTCAATGATTTAAACAATGAGTTTATATACTAGCAAGAGTGACTGGAGATCAAATTCAGAGAAGCTTTTGTGTGTTCATCCTGTTGAGTTCTGAAAAGAAGGATTTTATTTGTAGCTCTGTACTGTACTCAAAAGACTCTGCCTGCAGCTCAAACATATGGAGGTAATTTAAGATAACAGACAGACCTGTGTATGTGAGCGTGATGCACACAGACCACAGCCATTGGAAATGTGTTTATTTGCTGTTTTTGACTCCACATCCTGCCTGCATAACTACAGTCTGAGTAAATGTCTTTTTAAATCCTAAAAAAAGGTGTCCCTCTGAACTAGAGCCCGACCGATATATCGGCGGGCCGATCTTATCGGCCGATATTAGGCATTTTCCAAACTATCGGTATCGGCATTTATAATGGCTGATAAATTAAAAAAATTAAATAAAAATGGACGAAACACCGTTCCACCATGTTAGAGTGTTGGCGTTGCATAGTTTGTCCACCAGAGGGAACTCTACACCGTCCCTGTTGGCAACATACGCGTTTAACCCTTTAAGTTTCATATCTTAGTTTATCTATCTAATTTATCTATCTAAGTTTGTATTTTTATACATTTTATTTATCAGAACTTTATATTTTGATGTTCCTCTGTTCTGTTGCGACAATAAAACAAACAAGTTTATTTTTAAACTGCATAATCATATTATTTTAGTGAGGACTTATAAATAACTACAAATAACTAATGTTAGGGAAATCTGTTTATGTTTTATTACGCGTTTCTGGACTTAAAAAAATATATACTGTATATATCGGCCAATATATCGGAATATCGGATTTTTAAATCACCAAATATTTGTATCCATATCGGCCTTAAAAAAAAAATTGAGGAAGGGATGAAGTGACCCTGCCCGGAGGAAGCCCGGTGCCCCCGTCTGGAGCCAGGCCCAGATGGGCTCGTCAGCGAGCGTCTGGTGGCCGGGTTTGCCACGGAGCCCGGTTGGGCACAGCCCGAAAAAGCTACGTGGCGGACATCCCTCCATCCCATGGGCCCACCACCTGTGGGAGGAACCGCTGGGGTCGGGTGCGCTGCCACATGGGTGGCAGTGAAGGTCAGGGGCCTCGACGGACCAGACCCGGGCAGCAGAGGCTGGCTCTGGGGACGTGGAATGTCACCTCTCTGTGGGGGAAGGAGCCGGAACTTGTGCGGGAGGTGGAGCGCTACCGGTTAGATCTGGTGGGGCTTACCTCTACGCACAGTCTTGGTTCTGGAACCATACTCCTGGATAGGGGTTGGACTCTTTTCTTCTCCGGAGTTGCCCAGGGTGTGAGGCGCCGGGCGGGTGTGGGGATACTCACAAGCCCCTCGGCTGAGCGCCGCTACGTTGGAGTTTAACCCGTGGACGAGAGGGTCGCTCCCCTACGCCTGTGGGTTGTGGGGGGAAAACTCTGACTGTTGTTTGTGCATATGCACCAAAACAAGAGTTCAGAGTATTCGGCCTTCTTGGAGACCTTGAGTGAGTCCTGCATGGGGCTCCAGTCGGGGACTCCATAGTTCTGCTGGGGGGGACTTCAACGCGCACGTGGGTAATGATGGAGACACATGGAGAGGCGTGATTGGGAGGAACGGCCTCCCTGATCTAAACCAGAGTGGTTGTTTGTTGTTGGACTTCTGTGCTAGTCATGGATTGTCTATAACGAACACCATGTTCGAACATAGGGATGCTCATAAGTGTACTTGGTACCAGAGCACCCTAGGCCAAAGGTCAATGATCGATTTTATAATCGCTTTCATCTGATCTGAGGCCATATGTTTTGGACACTCGGGTGAAGAGAGGGGCGGAGCTGTCAACCGATCACCATCTGGTGGTGAGTTGGGTCAGGGGTGGGGGAAGACTCTGGACAGACCTGGTAAGCCCAAACGGGTAGTGCGGGTAAATTGGGAACGCCTGAGGAGGCCCTGTCCGACAGACTTTCAACTCACACCTCCGGGCGGAGCTTTTCGTGCATCCCTGTGGAGGCTGGGGGCATTGAACCTGAGTGGACAATGTTCAAAGTTTCCATTGCTGAAGCTGCGGTGAGGAGCTGTGGTCTTAGGGTCTTAGGTGCCTCAAGGGGCGGTAACCCACGAACACCGTGGTGGACACCGGTGGTCAGGGAAGCCGTCCGACTGAAGAAGGAGTCTTTCCGGGATATGTTATCCCAGACGACCCGGAGGCAGCTGCAAGGCACCGAAGGGCTCGAAGGGCTGCAGCCTCTGCCGTGAAAGAGGCAAAGCAGCGTGTGTGGGAGAAGTTCGAGAAGACATGGAGAAGGACTTTCGGTCGGCACCAAGGTACTTCTGAAAACCGTTCGCCACCTCAGGAGGGGGGAAGCGGAGAACCATCCAAGCTGTGTACAGTAAGGATGGGGACGCTGTTGACCTCAACTGAGGAGGTAATAGGGCGGTGGAAGGAGCACTTTGAGGAACTCCTAAATCCGACTAATACGCCCTCTATGGTAGAGGCAGAGCTGGAGGATGAGGGGGGGGGGATTGGCATCAATTTTCCTGGTGGAGGTTGCTGAGGTAGTTAAACAACTCCACAGTGGCAAAGCCCCAGGAATTGATGAGATCCGCCCAGAAATGCTTAAAGCTCTGGGTGTGGAGGGGTTGTCTTGGTTGACACGCCTTCAACATTGCGTGGAAGTCTGGGACGGTGCCTAAGGAGTGGCAGACCGGGTGGTGGTTCCCTTTTAAAAAAGGGGGACCAGAGGGTGTGTGCCAATTACAGGGGTATCACACTTCTCAGCCTCCCGGTAAAGTCTACTCCAAGGTGCTGGAAAGGAGGGTTCGGGTCGATAGTCGAATCTCAGGTTGAAGAGGAACAATGCGGATTCCGTCCCTGGTCGTGGAACAACGGACCAGATCTTTACTCTCGCAAGGATCCTGGAGGGAGCCTGGGAGTATGCCCAACCAGTCTACATGTGTTTTGTGGATCTGGAGAAGGCGTATGACCAGGGTGCCCCGGGAGATACTGTGGGAGGTGCTGCGGGAGTACAGGGTGAGGGGGTCCCTTCTCAGGGCCATCCAATCTCTGTACGACCAAAGCGAGAGCTGTGTCCGGGTTCTCGGCAGTAAGTCGGACTCGCTTCAGGTGAGAGTTGGCCTCCGCCAGGGCTGCGCTTTGTCACCAATCCTGTTTGTAGTATTTATGGACAGGATATCGAGGCGTAGTCGGGGTGGAGAGGGGTTGCAGTTCGGTGGGCTGGGGATCTCATCGCTGCTTTTTGCAGATGATGTGGTCCTGATGGCATCATCGGCCTGTGACCTTCAGCACTCACTGGATCGGTTCGCAGCCGAGTGTGAAGCGGCTGGGATGAGGATCAGCACCTCTAAATCGGAGGCCATGGTTCTCAGCAGGAAACCGATGGAGTGCCTTCTCCAGGTAGGGAATGAGTCCTTACCCCCAAGTGAAGGAGTTCAAGTACCTTGGGGTCTTGTTCGCGAAAGTGAGGGGACAATGGAGCGGAGATTGGTCGGAGAATCGGCACAGCAGGTGCGGTATTACATTCAATTTATCGCACCGTTAGACGTAAAAAGAGAGCTGAGCCAGAAGGCAAAGCTCTCAATCTACCGGTCAGTTTTTTGTTCCTACCCTCACCTATGGTCATGAAGGCTGGGTCATGACCGAAAGAACAAGATCCAGGGTACAAGCGGCCGAAATGGGTTTCCTCAGGAGGGTAGCTGGCGTCTCCCTTAGAGATAGGGTGAGAAGCTCAGTTATCCGTGAGGAGCTCGGAGTAGAGCCGCTGCTCCTTTGCGTCGAAAGGAGCCAGTTGAGGTGGTTCGGGCATCTGGTAAGGATGCCCTCTGGGCGCCTCCCTAGGGAGGTTTTCCAGGCACGTCCAGCTGGGAGGAGGCCTCGGGGGAGACCCAGGACTAGGTGGAGGGATTATATCTCTAACCTGGCCTGGGAACGCCTCGGGATCCCCCAGTCGGAGCTGGTTAATGTGGCCCGGGAAAGGGAAGTTTGGGGTCCCCTGCTTGAGCTGCTACCCCCGCGACCCGACCCCGGATAAGCGGATGAAGATGGATGGATGGATGGATGGATCGGCCTTAAAAATCCTTTATTGGTCGGGCTCTACTCTGAACCTATAGTGTAGATAGTTTGAGGGAAAACATGCCTGGATGAGACATGGTGTCCAGTGAAAACTAATTTTTTTATTACTGTGAGATAAATCAGGCAACATGTAGCTTCCGTCCTATCGTCCAGCTACAAGTTGTATCAGTCTATTATGTTTTCACCTCTCTGACTGGTTACACTATTATTAAATCTCAGATTAATTTTTATTCCTTGTGCTTTTTTTTTTTTTTAAACCTTTGAACATTATTTCACAATTTCCACCAGCAGCTATGGAAATTTACTGTATTGCAAGTTGAGGTGCAAGTGTTTAGCCCTTTACGGACATAGATCAGGAAACATTTCTGTCCTCATTTATCTGTTAGTCCCTTAGGCACTGGTTATGTCTAAATGCTCATTACAATTTTATTCAGACACCACAGGCTAGTTACCGAACGATACACACAATATGTGCGACATTTGGCACCTGGTCTGCAGGAGGGAGGGGTTGCAACAAATTAAAAAACGGTGTTGAGTTCAAATGTTATCAAGGAGAAAGATAATTTTGGGTTTTCTTACAGGCTGCAGCAATGATGGGTTTTAAAACCTATTTTGCTGTTGAAGATTAATAAATCATAATGCATTAGTAAGTGTGAGAAACTCTCACCTCATCTCACACTGAGTAGTAGTAGAGGTTTTGCATGAAATGAATCAATTATTGTAACTTGATAGCAAATTCTGCTATGTTTGTTATGATGTACGACAGTGCACAATATGTTAAAGGAACTCTGCAGAGTTTTAGACCTCTAGCAGCGCTATGGTGCTGTTTTTCTATGAGTGGGTTTCTGTTTCTCTCGTGCACGTGCACAAGGACACGCATGCACCAACCAATCACACACTATTCTGATCTACTAATCTACAGGTGGCGGTAACACGCCAGGATAGGCTGCAGCAAAGGCAGGGAAGAAGACTGCAAACTGGTTTATAATGCAAATGTAAAATGTAAAAATAAAAAGCTTTGCAAACTTTTTATTTATAAGGAAGTGTGCTCGCCGTGTTTGTTAGAGCTCAAGGATAAACACAATGTGTTTGGTTAGTAACTGTGAATGTAAACATAACTCTTGTTTATTTATAAGAAAACTCCACAGGGCACCTTTTAAGTTTGTGACTCTCATTTAACTTCTATTTGCTCACATGCATGTAAAGCATGTAGCTGGATTGTTATTCATTCATCCATGCAGCTGAAATGGAAATTGTAAATATACTGAAGGGGGGGGAGTGCTGGTGTGAAAGTGTGAAAAATGTGTATAGACTGATCTGAAGAATCACCTCCTTTTGAATTTTATTGTGCATATGTGCACAATTGAGTGATACATTCATTACAGCATAATCAATCAATCAGTCAACATTTATTTATATGGGGTTTTACGGCAACCAACAGGTATCCAAAGTGCTATACATCAAGGACCAAGATTAAAAACATGACATTCAGTAAAATGGGAAAAGAATAAAACATAACATGCAGAAAAGATGTTACATAAAAGGAGGAGGAGGAAGAAAAGAAAAATGTCACAGTGCTACTATGTATTAAATGCTATTCTAAATAAATATGTATTGAGGTTTGATTTAAATAAGAGCTACGTCTGTAATAGTGCCAATGTCAGCAACTGCAAAGCGCGATCACCCTACAGTTTGTACCTTACCTTGGAACTTCTAAAATAAGTTGATTAAAATAAAAAAGAGTATTCCTACTGAAAAATAAAACCATAGACACTACTGATATGAAGCACGTTGTCCTACTTAGTTTTGGCCCTCTACCTTGGTATTTGGTATGCAGGTCATTGTGCCACAGTGGCATGTTGTTGGCTTTCACTTCGGAAGGTCGCCAGCAGTAGAGGTTGCCACTTAGTAGATATCAATGTTGAAAAATAAAACTGTACATCTTTTTTAACTTGCTCTTACAGTGCAGCCATGATTATAATGAAAAGTTCCTGCTGACAAGTTGCTGCCAGGTATTATTGCCTGGTATTTGATATTACCATTATTTCATTATCTTGATCATATTCTGATTGGCCTCAGCAGATGGAAACTTAGCCTGGAACATTTTGAATAGTCCGTCCGCTGCGTGCCCTTAATTAAATCAGATCCCAGAGCAGACCGTGTCAGCATGTTAATTTAAACTGAAGTGTGAAGATAGATTAGGACACTCTGTTTTTAACCAGTGAATTTTTTTCTGTGTTTAGGAACATAGCGCATGATTCCTGCCATAAACACAGACGAACATTACGGGAAAACACACTATTTTTATCTGCTCCCATTTCTTGATGGTCCTTTAAGACACGTTCATGGTCTCCACATATAACCACACCGAAAATGGTTGTCCTCATTTGTTAAGCAATAGTTGCTGGACAGGACTGTTGTCTTTTTTGTGGTGTTGATTATTTGTATTTATGACTATTTGTATTTATTTATAATCTTGATTTGCTTGGAATGAGCAAAGCTTTGAAGGGAATTAAATGGTGCATTGTATGTGTTGATAACTATAGCCGTACAGATTATGATGGGGTTTTGTTTAGCATTCAATTGCATGTGAAATAGAAAATGTCAGTAAAGTCATTGGAATTTAGAACTCTGCACTTTAGTCACACAGGGATGTGTGTATGTGCATGTCCATGTCACATGTGTAATTCATTTAAAGTAGCATTTTAGCTTCATCAAATATTAGGCAGCCTTATAACTAGCAGTTATGTTATCTTTCTTCTGGACAAATGAGACACGCTAACATAACCCGAGCCAACACACATTTATTAAATGTCACTGTGTATTTGATCTGAACCAAGGCCAGTCTGCTCTAGTCTGAAAAGCAGTCGCTCATCAACCTCCTCTGCCAACTTAGACAGTTCATTACTTGTGTCACTCACTTGTCCAAATAAGTATTGGCTTCCCTTCTCGTAGCTCATACAGCGACCCAACTTGACTCCTAAGACTCTGTCACTTTTTCCATTAGTTGTTGCTTCCATAGTGTCTCCCAGTCAAAAATCTAAAACGTCAAAATGAATGTGTGGCAGTCACCGAAACACGGCAAGCCCTTAAGGAATGATAAACATTGTTCTCCTGCAACAGCATGTAACCATCAGGAGATTTAATCATTCTAAAGATTTACAGTCACTGCACTAAAGTGACTGGAATCCCTGACAAACTCTGTATTAGTCCAAATAATGTCTCGGTTTCTTCAGCTTCTTTAGTGTGTCTGGCTGTCAGTGACTGTAGGTCTCATTGTCCATATATTCCTGTTTGCATTGGCCAGTCATAACTCAGTGTGATTTAGTGAGCTTGTCTCTGACTGGTATGAGCTGGTGAAGGAACAAACTTCATTGTCCACCTGCTGAGCTTTAACCAGCCTTGTCCAAAATACACTCTTGTTACTAGGGGTGAGGCTAGACTTCAGTGGTAAGGACGGTAAAGTTGTATAGTTTGCAACATTATCTGTGTATGTGCATGTGTGTGTAGAATTTATTTTCATAACAACCTCATTTATTTCCATTTTAATCTTTTAAACTTAGATTTGCCCTCAAATGTCTCTTTGAAGTCTGAAGCATGAATTCAAACTGGAATTTGAATTCATGCTTTTTGCGTAAGGAAAAACTTTAAAAAACAAATATACTGTAATTAACTATAATTATGCTGCAGCATTGGGCATGTATAACTAATTTTTTTCAAAAGAGAATAAAACTGGTTTCGGACATATTTGTGGCGACAGTGTCTAAGACTCGAGCCTCTGAATGAGTGTTTGCCCTGGCAGCAGTTGACTGGCTACTGACTTATAGAAATGTATCCTACGAATGTTGATACAAGATTATTTTCCCCCACTTTTTTAGCTTTTCTGTTAGTCCTGGAAAACTCTTACAGTATCTGGAATGATCTTATTCAAGGCCTTAAATAGTCTTAAATAGGGGTTGATGCTTAGACTGTATAAGTGAACCTAAAGGCCGCTTTATGCTTCTGCGTCAAATCAACGGCGTACCCCCGCAGACCCCTCTACGCCTCCACAGAACCATAAAATGGCCTTAAAACATCATGATCGCCCCCTGGTGGCTGTCTGGCCCCCTCCATGTTAGCGGATGGGACATGGACCAAACAAAAAAATCAAAGTACACGCCAAATACATTTTTCCCAAAGATGGTTTCTGTCTTATCACTCTGATGTTTGTTCAAGTGTTAATTTTTCTGATCAGTTTGGTTTTTATTAGTTATTTGCTGCTATAAAAACTGGGTGAAAAGTCCTGATTGACAGCTGCAATTGACTCGCAATTGGTCATGCGGGTGTATGGGCGGGACCTCGATATAGCGGCTCCACCGCTCGATCACTACTGCGCAGACTTTAGCTCCAAAATTACAAGATGTCATCAGTATCTGGGATATTTTGGGGGGAGCGAGTGGAGACCCCTCAACCATCTTTATATACAGTCTATGGTCTTGAACATAACAAGTTTGTATATACTTAGTTACATTGTTTTCATTAAGACTACTTCCAAATCGCTAGTATTTCCTACAGGTTTTTGCTTTAGACCCATACAATGCTTGAATACTTGAGTCTAATTGAGATGTTGTTTTTAGCTTTTACTTTGTGCTTTTAAATAATCCCCTTATCCAGTCTGGATGATGACTGGCTGTGTTTTCACCCCTCAGATGGTAAATCTTGGCGTGAAAAAGAAAGGTAAATGGGCCCAGTTTGACCGTGCCAGGCCAGACTCCTCTACTATAAATTTCAAATCCGCGTGGGAATGCAATGAGTCATAGGTTAGATTTGAAGGGATTGGCTGGTCTGAAGCCAGCATCATTCTGTACTGCTCAGGCCAGGCATGATGATAAGGTCACAACATATTGACTGGACCTTAAAGTCAGGAGGTTAACCAACTGTTGCCAACGTCATTGTACCTTGACATGAGATACAACTGAGAATCAACTGTGCTAACTCAAAACCACTGTTTGTGTGTTTGTTAATTTCAGATGGCTGGATGTAAGCGTAGCAAACCTGACATGCCCTGCATACTGGGTGGTGTACCTGCAGGTCATCCAGGAGTCTGTGTGGCCAGGAGGAGCTCTGCCTACGGCCCCTCAACTTGAACGTAGCCAGCAGCAGAAGGACAGTACCAGGCAACAAGCCTTACACTGTCTGATGAGACTCCTACCAGGTACATGCCGGTATATATTATTAGTGGGAATGCTGTTCAACAGCATTCCAACTATTGTTATTCTGTTCTTTATAAACTTCTTATTATTATTCCGTACGTTTTATGGCTCTCCGTAACTTCTGCATACGTTCAGCTATTAAAACCATTCAACTTTTAAAATGTTCAGCTCTTTCAGCTAATGATGGGACTTCTTCAACGTTTTTCTACTATTTATACTTTTTTAAATAAATTAAGCTTTTAAACATTTTATTTTAACATTAAACTCAATGAGAGCATGCTTCAAATCGTTCAAATCCTCTTCCACTCCCAAAGTTTTCAGCTCTGTCATACTTTTACCTACAGATGTGATTCAAACTTTAAACCATTCACAAAAACTTCAGGTATTAGGCTATATTTTTTCAGTTTGATATCTTTTACAGTTCTTGTGAAAAAGCTGTTTAAGTTTAGTGATCATTTCAGGATTGTTCTGCGTTTCTAATGTGTGTGTTGCGTCTGCCAGAGTGAATGATGTCATCAAGTAGAGTGTGGAGCCTTAAAAAATTATCTTTGTCCCTTCTCTATAAATTGCTCTCACACCCACAATTTTTACTTGTCATATACAATTTATACATCAAAACGTAGGTATTTTTGTCTAGTTTCAGCCAATGTGCTCTCATTTATACGATTTGAGTTATACATTTGGCTCGATGAGCTTCCAAATGACAACAGTTCCAAATCTTCCTCCATTCGCTGCCATGTTAAACATCCTCCACATTTCCCAGCGAAACTCCTAGCAAACCACTTTTTTAAATCGCTGATATGCCCACATTTTTAAGTTTATCCACATAAATATTATATTGCTGCATTCACAAAGGCATTGTGGTGGTCACGATTACATCATTTGACTGATACCCCTTATTGTTTTAGCAGTCTGAGCCTTTATTTGAGAGCTTGCTCTGTGTCTCTGAATAGCTCCAGGTGACAGTTTCAGCAGGTGACACGGTCGTTAACCTGATTAAAGATGAAAAAGATCTCATCACAGACTTCAAAGGATGCTTATCAACATGGTCACAGGTCATTAGTACATGACAACCCTTTCACAGACAGTCAACTTGAATACTACAGGCAGTAATATGAACATTAGTCTATATCTTTTGCGTTCCACTTCTGTCTGTCTGTTTCTGTTTCTCCCTGTCTCTCTCTGTCTGTCTCTGTCTCTTTGACTGTCTGTTTGTTTCTCTCTGTCTGTCTGTCTCTGTCTGTTTCTCCCTGTCTCTGTCTCTCTGTTTGTTTGTCTGTCTGTCTCTGTCTGTCTGTCTGTCTGTTTCTGTCTCTTCCTGTCTGTCTGTCTCTCTCTGTTTGTTTCTGTCTCTGTCTGTCTGTGTTTGTCTGCCTGTCTCTGTTAGTTTCTGTCTGTCTGTGTTTGTCTGCCTGTCTCTGTCTGTCTGTCTGTTTCTGTTTCTCCCTGTCTTTGTCTGTTTCTCGCTGTCTCTGTCTGTCTACCTCCTTCTGTCTCTCTCTCTCCCTTCTTCTGTCTCTCTCGCCTTCCCTCTCTCCATCCCTCCCTTTCTCTCTCTCCCTCCCTCCTTCTGTCTCTCTCTCTCTCTCTCTCTCTCTCCTCCTTCTGTTTCTCTTTTCCTCTCTCTCTCTCTCTCTCTCTCTCTCTCTCTCTCTCTCTCTCTCTCTCTCTCTCCCTCCCTCCCTCTTTCTAGTGTCATTTGTGATTTGTGATTTCATCCATGTATATAGCCTGCTTCTTTTCAGGCAATATATTCACTTCTCAGCTCTTTAGGGTCATGCTTTTTTGTTCTACGCAATGGATATGTCTGATAATAATACAAAGTATTTATACTTTTAGCCTTTTTAGTCAATTTATTTGAACTTCCACTTTTGACAGTATTACAGTTTAGCTTCCAGCTTTTCTAGAAATGTATTTCAGCTCTTAGCTTAATAAGGTAATGCATTTCATCTTCCAACTGACAATTTTACATTTCATCTTCCAAGTTTTTCAGCAGTGCAGTGCAATCCATTTGAGATTTTTCAAACAATTTATTTCATATTTCCGCATTTTCATCTCTGTTTCTCATATTTGTAAGTCTTCCAGACTTGATCATAATTTCAGTTAGAAAATAAATTATTTTATATATTAGTGGTGTTATTCAACTTTTTAATGACATTTATGTTAATTGAAACCATTCATACTTTGTCAGCTATTCTCACTACTTCAACTTCTTCTTACTGATTTAAGCTATTCATCCAGTTTAGCTTTAGCAATTCAGCTATTCAGCATTCCCACGCATTTTCTGCAGGAAATGCATTTTCTAGTTATCAGATTTCATGCTTTCAAATGTCACTATCAGCCTCAAAACTCCAGCATTAGTATGGCCCTACTGTAAATGATGCTTTAATTCTACAGATAAAATGAGTTCCTCATCTTATAATCATGAAAGAGGAATAGACACACACAGCAAACAGCTGGTTATAAAGTGTTCTCTGTGTCTTTGTGTTTCTAGATTTGATCTCAGACATGTTGGGCTCAGAGAAGTACAAACTCAGCTGGCAGACTGCACTGGACTCCCTTCAAGACCCCAACATTAACAGGTGAACATACACTATACACTCAATGGCCACTTAATTACATTCAGTTGCCTTTTTAGGTACCCAGTGCGCTGAACACTAGTGCATTGGGGATGCATAGAGAAGGGGGTAAAAAAAGCAGCCGCACCACTTTTTCCACACACACTTGGATATGTATCTGTACTTTCGTTTTCATCACTGATAAATGTCCATTAATTTGCTTATAAATCATAAAGAATGAGTTTTTATAACTTCAGATCTTTCCAATCTGATCGAAAGCAATCCAGTGGTTGTCTGTACATACATGGTTGCAGTATAAAAAGGCAGAACTGCTCATAGCCATTTAGCATGTTTTTCCATAATGCAAATTCTTCAAAAACGGTTAACAAAAATAGGCAAAAAAATGGGGCTTAAGGTGTAGAATACTAGTGCTGCCACTAACGACTCATTTTCTAACGATTAATCTTTCGACTAATTTTTCGATTAGTCGACTAATCTTAACGACTAATTAAAAAAAAAAAATCAAGTGAAAAAAGTGTTTGTTATTTCGTCCATTTTATTTTGAACTCAACTGAAGGGCCAACACATAAAATGTCACTTGTGCCATAAACAATATAAATAACTTAAATGTTACCAAATAAAAAATGACATAAATGCAGATATAATGTAATTTAAAAAAATAAATAAATAATTATCGATTTTAAAATATTGCACCTGTCAATACAGAACAGAATAGCCTATTTTGCCGTCAATACTGCCGACGTTGTCTTTGCTGTAATCAAATCAGTATATATTTATGTTTAACATGAAGTATACTACTGCTTGAGTGTAGTAAATCAACAAACATACATGTGTACAGACAAGGCTAGCAGCAGCAGCGCCGCGTCAGACACCTTTCTGGTGTAAAAAGACAAAAATCCACGCAGCAGCCACGCAGCTGACACACAACAGAAACACCACGCAGGCAGTGTGGAGCTGCTCGCATTTACACGTGCATGGCGGGGTTTAAAACATTACTGCCAAAGTCTAAGTAGCCTGTTTAACATCCAAAGACAGTCATTGTACTTGTCAAGGGTTAATAAACAGTACAGACTTGCTCGCCGTTTCATTAATAATCATATACTTACGTTCAGAGGCGGAGTCGGGACTTTTCCCGGTGGGCTGGTAGTGTTTCGAGGCCGCGAGGGCCGGTCTGATAATAGTTATACATTGCAAGTTCTTAGCAACACCATCCGGCGGCCTGCGCACCACTGCCCGCTGGTCAAACTGTGCAGCCTCAACTCAACTCGTACGGCGAAGTTACAGACCACTCTTTTACCAGCCTCTGCCATTTTTCAAATCAAAGCAGTGAAGGCGGGGTGGAGGGAGGAGAAAGAGGAGAGCAGATTAACCAGCAGGGCACGCACAGCGCAGAAACTGGTGTGGAGGTGAATTACGGCGAGCCGTTTTAGACAGGAGACCAAAAATAAATAGGCAGTCAATAGTAAAACGACGACGTCGACAAAAAAAATTGCCATCAACTTATTTTAATGGTCGATTACGTCGACTAAGTCGACTAATCGCGGCAGCACTATAGAATACATATGTTTGCCCTGTGTTGAAAACAAACTTTTTTCTAAAAGAAATTGCTGAGTAGTGCAGCCTATTCTGAAAATAACAATATATGTCATGTAGTGCTCCAGGACAGGCACTGATTAAAGTAGATCTTCTTTGTACCTTCACACACACCCCCACCACCCAGCTGTTCTCTGACACTAGGCAAAATGAATCCACATTTCAGACCATGTGATGATTTCCACTCTTTAGTCTTCTAGTTTAGTGATTACTGTAGCCTTTTTTTTTTTTGTTCTTAGTTGACAGAAATCAAAGCTGGCACAGTCTTTATATGCAGTAACCAATTCATTCACAGTGATGCTTCTTCTGCTGTTAAATATGTGTGGCCATTCTTCTCTGGCCCCTCTGTGCTTATTTTTTCTTACCCCATTCTCAGCAAACCGCAAAATAATCTGAGGGAGTGTGTTTCGATTGATAATGGCGCATCTAGCAACCATAATGACACCACGCCATTCACCGAGCTCACAGGTCATGCCTACTTTAATGTTAAAACAATACCTGATGATCCTCCTGCATGCACGTATACTCGGGTGCAGCCACGTTTGCTGGTTGGAGGTGCTGGTTTTTGTTAAACAAGCAGGGATGTCTAATCCAGTGGCCAGGGGGTGGACGTGCTCACTTGCACACAGACATGGAAAAAAGGTCACCGGGAATCATACAGCATGAATTAGTTTCTATATACTAGACAACAGACAGTTGCGTAAACAGCTGAAGAGGAAGTATAAAAAGATATACAAATGTAGAAACAATCTGTGGCTGAAATCCGTTAGCTCCACCTCATGTGGTGTTATGATTTGATATACGGAGTCCCAGACAAACATCAGGATGCACTGAACAAAACCAAATATTGAAAACTTTTCACTTTTTCCTTTAATTTATTAAAGACTTCATTCAAATGTTGGCTTTGATTAAGGCTTTTCTTACATGGTTACTGAATTTTGCCAGACACAGAGCTCTTCAAGAAGTCTCACTGGTCTCCAACTTGTTCCATTTGATAATGATAGAGCTCCTTGTACTCCTGGGAAATGTCATTGGTTGAGCAATGCTTTCTCAGTTCTATGTGAGAGCCTCCTGAACCTTACCATGTTTTGTTCTGACATTGACTGTGAATTCGGGCACATTAAATTGACAGGTATGTGCCTTACTAAATTATGTCACACATGGACTCTATGTCATTTGGAAAATTTCATATTACCAAATGTTTAGGTGAACCACTACCAAAATTGGATTAAACAGTCAGTGTGAAAGGGAGATAGAAATATCCAAATAAAATAACCTAACTTAAATGATTAGTTCGTTTAAGCTACCATTAGTAGTTGTACATTTTGTAAGTTTGTAATTTGATGTATGTTTTGTTATCTTTCCAGTTTATTTGATTATCGGACAGCATTTTATCAAGTGTCATTTTATCGACCATCTTTTACTCTTCATTCTAAACTGGTCATATATTGGCAAGCTAATGGGTTTTAATAAGATGGTATTCATTTTGTTGTCATAAGAGAGCTTCAAAGACTCCAAGTGAGTGTGAAAAACTCAAACAGGTTACAGAGCTCCGAGCCTAACCAAGGGGGCCTCACGTCAGCTATGTTTTAATAGCATCTCCTCACCCAGTCTCATTCACATTAAGCTGAAGAAATGATGCTGACTGCTTGTCCTGTGTTCCCTCAGACATCTGGTCTACTGCATATTTGATCTTCTGCTAGAGTTCCTGGTTCCTGAAATACCTGAGGAAGATTTTCAGAGGAGCCTGTTGCGTACCCTCTCCAAGAACCCAGAAAAGCTGCTGGCATGAGAAGAAACCCCACAGCAACCCCTGCAACCCCAGTTTTATTTCCATCATCATAACTGCTCATTCACGACTGATAGATTGCCATAAAGCACTGTGACAGCGAGGCCGCTCCTGTTCTACTAATGTTCTGCGATGAGAGTGTAAGTGAAGGTTTCGTGTGAGACTGAATATTCTCTGTCCCCACTTTAAATTCCTGAGTTACCTCAAGCCGGTCTTTAATTACATGTTGATGTGTTGACATATAGGCTCTTGAACACAGCGTCCTGTATACACACACACACACACACACACACTTTTACACAAACTACATTTGAAGCAGCTTTGATTACATGAGAGAACCTGGTTTGTGTTTGATCTGAGAACGTGTCTGACGTGCTGGTCAGATCTAAACATGTGGCAAAGCCTTCTCCGATCTCCACATCAGGCCTCTTCCTGCTTGCTAAACTCTCCGGCTTTGACTAAACTCACTTCAGATGGTCTTCGCACTCTGCCCTCATCCCCTCTCGCCGTTTCTGGGTAGTAACACCTGTTGTTCTAATCTGGAGAAGCAGGATTTGCCCTTTCCTTCAACTTAAATCTCAAAATGCCTTATTGGGATTTAGCATCACTGTTTCTATTCTCTGTTGACCCATTCTTTAACATCCCACTGGCTTTGTATCAAGCCACACATGCGATTCTGACATAATGTGAGCTATACTTCCTAAATCTGAGCCTTCCCGAGGGATTGCATGTATCTGGCAGTGATTTTTAACCTGCAAATGGTCCAGGTGTAGAAAAAATACATGCTGTAGTGTGGTGAAGAGTTGGCCATAACATATTTTACTGGCTTTACAGATGTGTCACAGTTCCTTTAACAGGCCCCTGTGAGAATTATCTGTGCAGTTAATGTCTAAATCATATAAGAACTGGGATCCAGAAAAACAGGTATATGAAGGCTTGAGCTATGGTGTTGGTCTAGGTCCATTCAATAACGTAAACAGTGAACTGCGGGAGTCTCACTTACTTTTAGTGGTATCTGTCTATGCTATCCAGTCTCTGTAAATGTCGGCCTCCACCCCCAAAACAATATTGTTTAATTTGTGGTGATCACAGCATTCCAGAATTAAGTAAAAGAAATTCAGGAGCAATGTGTCCCAGGCCCTTCTGGAAAATCCACAGACCTCACTGTGGACGATTTTCACTAGAACTACTTTAGCTGAGGAAAATGTCCCTATGAAAACTGTTGGCTGTGCACTATGTGGATCAACACAGTAGATTAATACAGTAGAAAAAGCGACACGTGTTACTAATAGGGTTGGGTACTGAAACGTGGTGCCAACAGGGCACCGGTTCCGACGTAAACGGTAGTAACGAGACCGAATAAGAACGAAAATTTCGGTGCCTTGTTGCATTGCCTGACGTCAGAAGCATCGCTGCACGGGACGCTGCGTTACCGTTAGCTAGTAGCTGGATTAAACACAATGGTTAAAATGCTGACAGCTTACGTTAAGCGGTGTAAAGTGTGACTGTATTTCCCTGTAGAGGATTCCAACACCGGGACTTAACAGTCTGCAGCTGTCGGAAAAACAACACAGACGGTGCGTTCCCTTGAAACTCGCCAGCCTTGGTGCATCTTAAGTTATTGTAAAATACCCTTTTCCCATCTGGTCCTTGTTTTTGTCATTTACCAGCAATTTACTGGTGAAATAAGTCATTGTTATAAGTTATTGTTATTACATTATTAATCAATCATTTAATTTTGACCATATGGCCTTAGCAATAAACAAGCTGTTCTTTAATGTCGCCAATTGTCGTTTTGTGCTCCTTTTTTATATTTTATATTATGTACATTATAAATATATATATTTCAGTTCAGGCACTGTTTAGGCACCGGCACCATTTTTAAAAGTATCGTTTTAACACCGGTATCAGAAAAAACCCAAACGATACCCAACCCTAGTTACTAATAACATTAACAATGGCTCTGTTCTATTTAAGTGTCCCAGTAAGTCATGACAGTGACAGTGTGATAGCTAATGGGCCAGTACAGGTTTTCCCCCAGTAAATTGGTTAGCGGAGATTGATGCAAACAACATGGAGCTGCTGTCATGCAAACTTTAAACCAACTTTAACCCGGCTCTATTTAGTAAAACCAGCTGGTGACTGTCAAAATGACTTTCAGCCTGGTGTCTGATTGGCAATGCCACGTTTTGTTTTTTCCTCTCACATTTTTCTTCTCCACCCGAAAAGTCACATATTGAGTTATTTGCCTCAACTTTTCCCAACGTGTAAAAGGATGGTTTCCTTTTTTTCCCCCCCGTCATTGCAAACCGTTTTAATGAATTACCCCAAAAGTGAATGTACAATATGATCAGTCAATCGCCCTTGCCACCTGATGAGCTGATTTAGATGCTGATGTGTGTATATTTAATACATTAGCCCAGGCCTCCACCTTTGCTGCCTGAGGACCATGTAGTCATGGAGTAATAACTGTGGTCATTCATCCTCTACTCACCATAGAAACCATCTGAAGAGAGTTTTAGGGGTGTCGCCACACAGTCTACAGTAATTTTAAACATATGGTTTAAGGTTTTTGCACTTTTGGAGATCTGTCTTGGCGTCTTACTGCCTTCATGGTGTAACACAACAATCAGCACTTATTTCCCTGTTGGAAAAAGACAATGAACAGAAATATTTTGTAGCAAACTGAAAATATCCAAAGTATGAATCCAAAGTACATCCAAACACAGATGATCCTTTATATCTCCATCACAGTGTAGCCCTAACGTCTCAACCCAGACGGTCTTAAAATACTGCTTAGTTAATCTTCAGTTGCAGCTGGCCAGAATGGCGATGTCATCCAGAGTAAATCAGAATTCCAAAATGTTACAACATGACTTAAATTTAAAAGTTGTTATGTGACTTTTAATACTGCATAATTTTGTATGAGTATGGAGTCCAGATATGCAGTATTTTTACTTAAAAAGCATCAAATATCAAAATATGTCGCAATCTGCATATTCAGTTAAATTGTGGGAGTCTGATGTCAAGTTTGAAAAATGTTACATTCCATCTAAAGTAAAAAAAGAAGTTAATGTTATTCCATTCCATTCAGTCATTCCAGTGTTTTGCACTTATATCCTGGTTTAGTGGTCTCATCCTTGTCTTAACATCCCCTTTCCCCTTTTCATTGTGTAAACTTGTGATTCAGCCTATTTATTAACCTATTTATTTGCTTGATTTACTCATTTATGATTTATTTCAAGATGCCCGTGGTGACAAAGAGTAGCATCCTCGTTTACTAAGTGCTTTTAATTGGATTTTGCCTTACAAGGTGACTTGATGAAGTCTGGTCTGCCTGTGCTGCAGTAATGCAGCTGCAGCGTAGCCACTGACCCTGCCTTAGTAGAACATAAGCACCCAGTTCCAGCGCTCTGTAGTGAAACTGTTTAGTTACTGTGTCAAATTGTGCTGAATGTTAAAGCTGTTACTGTTATTTGTTGTGAAGAGATTTTCTTTGGCTTGCTGATGAAGGAATCACATGTATGTCGCCATGTGAAACAGACGAATTACACAGTAAATGTTCTCTTATCTCCTGCTCAGTGGATTGCCACCTTGACATAAGATATTTGCTCAGTATATCATTATAACATCAACAAAACATTTTGCTTTAACTTTTATGTTGTAAGAAGATATTTTTTGTTATCATGATATTTTTCTTTTTTTTGTTATGTCAGGAAAAACTAAACAAAATCAGTGTATCGTTCAAAGAAGTGTTCAAGATATGTTTCTTGTTGTAAGTGGTGTATGGAGAAACATTTAAGTCACATGCTTCATGTACGCCATGATTAATTCTCCAAGTCTGTTTCCATTGTTGCATTTTGTTTTTATCGATACACTAACTTTTCCACCTCAACTAAGCGTAAAAAACGTTTTAGAAATATTTTTGATTTTTTTTTGGAGTTTCCACTCAGGTTTTTTATGCGCAAATTAAAAATGTGCATTAAAAACAGCTGGATGGAAACACCCCTTTTGTAACTTGGTTTATAACAGATGTGAAAACAGTTCACACCTCTGATACATAAAACATCCTGTTTGCATCAATTATGTTGTGTGGTTGCATATATAATAAATGAACCTATGATGTTGCCATGAGACACGTTTTTTTTGTTTTAATGAGACATGTTTTATTGTGTGTAATTATGTGGTTTTGATACAACAAGACGAACGACATGATGTTGCACAAGAAGTTCCTTGTAAAAACAATTGTGGTATGAAGAACGTTGTCATAATAATGAACCAAAAAATATCTTGTTATAACATTAACAGGATGTTTTTAAAGCAAGAAACAAGATAAAAACAAAAAAAAGGATCACATGGTTTTGTAATGATGGCAGACATATGCTTCTGTACTTATCTGCTTTAATAGATGTAGATGTTATGGTATTCATGTGGGGAAAATGCACAGTGCTGTTTTTCTTTGGAACCTCACATATTTATTCCAAATGTTAATTAAAGCAGCCAGTGTTTTATAGATGGTTACAATATAAACACTAAAGCTTTGTCTAGATAAGTATATGACATTGTACAGATCCACTGGTATCCTGTTCTCTATTACCTTTGCACTCTTTTTCACCCTTTTGTCTTCTTTTCTATCAGATTCTGTGTCTGGTGTTTATCTAAACTGTCACTTGTAGACACGTGGAGTTGTGTTGTGCTACATGTTAACACTGTGAATCTGTCTCCATTTGCTAGCACAGATTGTGTCATAGTATTGTAAACACGTGCTGGTTGTTCATGAGCATATTTGCAAAAACAATAAAGTTACAAAACATGACTCATTAAATCGTCAACTGTTGTTCACACTCATTATTTTCTTGGCCCGAGGTGGGTACATTTTACAAGAGACCGGTGAGCTGCTCGGTTATCTTTTTATGAGATTTTACTTAAAATGTATTCCAGGCATGTTTTAGCTGTCTCAAGGTTCACCACAAATGTACTCAGCCTTCTTCAAGTTCATGTATACATTCCATATGATCATTTCTTACCCATTTGTATGGACCGTTTACATTCACTATGCCCTATCAGCTCCCCGCTAATTTGCTATAGCCTGCAGACTCGTGGTTCACGTCCAACAATGACAAAAAGTGTGTGGATGAAAACCTTTTCCGTACCCCGTAATAAAGATCAGATCCATTTCTTGGAACAGTTTCTGTTAAGCTCCACTTCTCTAACAACAAAGAAGTGGAATTTAATCCTATTAAATTGGATTTACATATAAAACTGTAAGGATTAGTCCAGCACTGAGGGATACAGATAAATAGATGTGATCAAACTTTTAGATAGATCACTTTTGATAGTACTTTTATTGTTTAGGAAAATGTACATTGAATACATTGGATGTATTTTAGTTAAATATCATAGTTCAGTCCTGTCCTGACCTCCAATACAATCTCTCCTGAAGTCTCACTGCCTGGGACCTCAGTCCTTGGCTATGTTTCCTACAGTTTCAATTTCAAGATCCAGATTTTTTTTCTAGACTTAATTCCTTCAGATTTGATTTACCACTCTCTAGCACTGTCAATCGGCACATATCAGAATGTAAGGTAGCCACAAACTCAAGGTTCACTTACTTGATTGTTCTGGAGCTTTCGATCATCTTTATTACTAGATGGAGTTTGCTCAGTTTTCAAGGAAGTGTACCTGTTGATGTTCGACCATATCACGCAGTCTAATGGAAGAATAGCAGGTTTGAACATCTACAGTTCCTTAAGCAAACTGTGTGCTGATGAGAACCTTGTAATACGGCCAAATGCTCTACAACAAGTGGACCTTAAGTGAAGGAGTATAGTTTCATACATATCAGGATAGGAATTAAATAAACAAATACAATTTCTAATATAGTGTCATGCATACAACTTTGCCCAGCCCACGTGGGCCTACACCATAAACCCATACAAGTCTGGACTAGAGTGCTGTGTAAACTTATTTTCAAACAGCAAAGAAAGAGAAGAAAAACAGCTTATAGCATCTTTCAAAGTCCAATCTTCAAAACATGTGAAATTAGAATAAACAATAATTAAATAATCCATCTTGCCTTCTTTTTACAGGCTTTTGAGACAAAGTTAACAAACTCTTAAACACATGAAAATTAAACCGCTATTCCAATTTTTGTTCATCTGAATTTAAGGTTTTGTCAAGACATTTCATGGACTACATTCTCTTGAATCATCATTTTCTGTTTTGACTGAACTAGGGCTGCAACTAACTTATATGAATTGTTTTATCGTCAGTTTAATCAATAAATCTGTAAAACACACATCAAATGTTCCCAGAGCCCACATTATATTTTGTCTGACCAACAGTTCAAAGCCAAATGTTTCGTTTTCGTTCGCTCATTCGTTTTACAATTTTATAAAACAGCAAACAGCTGCAAATCTTCACAAGGTGATGCTTGGTCTAGCAAATATTTGGAATTTTGAGCCATGGCTCTTGGTCTGTTGGTTGGTCAACCACTTTAGTCCAGACTGAAATGTCACAACAACTGTTGGATAGATTGCCATCACATTTGGTGTGGAAATAGTTTTTCCCCTCAGGCTGACATGTAATAACTTAAAAGTTCCTCTGACTTTCATCTAGCGCCACTTAAAGTCAAAATGTTAATGTATACAATACTTTGGTTCATGACAAATACTGTACATGCAATGCCATTCCAATCAGCCACTGCACTACTTGTACTGTAAATGTAAGCATGGTAACATGCTAAACTAAGATGGTGAATATAAAAAGTAAAAAAAAATACCTGCTTAACATCAGCATGTTAGCATTGTCATTGAGACTTGAGAGCATGTTAGCCTTCTATCGTTAGCATTTACCTCAAAGCAAAGTACAGCCTCACAGTGCTACGGCTGTAGACCTTTAGTCTTTTAAGTCCATTCCATTTGATTGACTCAATTTGTTTAGTACAGTTTAGTTATTTTCATGGAGAATATTCCAGGTTGTTATTGTCTCCATGATGTAATACAGTATTTCTATATTAGCCAGTTCTAGTGAGTCCTCATAGTTTAGAGAACAAAGTGCCAAAAAGAGCAACAGTGCCAGTAAAAACCAGTGTGTGGTGGATGAGCCTCAATTCCTGAAAGGCTGTTCATAGAGATGTGTCTTACTGATCAGGGGTCTGTGGGTGGGGTGTGACCCACAGAGTAAAAGTGATATTTATTAACGCAGATACAAGTAGTTTTAAACACTTGATGGCCTTTATTATCTAGGAATTTAGTTAGTTGCATGTGTAAACGTCTGTGTTGCCTCTGTGTTTTTATTGTTATGGAGGAAAAGCCTGAAATGCATCACAATCACTAAAACTGAAATGTTACTTTGGTGGTTTGACAGACCACGATTCAGTAGCAGTGGACCTCTGGCATCCATAACTGCCTTTAAATTAAGAAATAATGTAATTCCCCAAAACAATTTTTGTGCAAAACAATAAAATAAATGCAATGTCCAATGAAAATAAAATGCAATTACGAGATCCCCAGACTGTTTAATGTAATTGTGGTTCAGTAGGCGCCTCATGTCATCATAGATGGCACAGACTGAGTGACATCAGCACTGTCTCCTCCTTCATGTGCAGTTTGAAGACATTCAAAGGGACAGAGCAACAGAAAGAAGACAGATGTGCATCACTTCTGGATCACTGGAAGAGTTGCTCTGCATTGACTTTGCATGGTCCGCACCGATGGTGGCACTGGCAGGATGCCCCCGGCTGAGCGCTCTTTGTGCTTCCGGACAGTTTTTTTGTTCGAAGCCAGGGCTACCGCCATCCCACCCACATGACCAGAACGACCCACAGTGTCGCTGTAGCAACCACACCCAGAGGAGGAGGAGGGGGTGGTGTTGCTGACATAGTCTAGAAAAAGTCACAGGTTGCTATGGTGAAAAACCTTCCCAGTTTAGCTTCTTACTAATACCTTCCTGTAAGAGACATTACATTGTATGCAGTCATGCCAATAAAGCCACTTAAATTGAAATGAATGTGGGAAGAGTACTGGAGACTGCAAGTTGAAGAAACGTTAATTTGCTGAAATTAAACAGACATACAAACAACATGACATGCGCAAATATTGAGTTTCAAAGTTTATTCTTGATCTTGGAAACAGCAGTTGAACGCAATCTCACCTCAAGGTCCATTCAGTAGCTGTTCTGGAGCTTTCGAATGATGTCACTCACTTTTTAAAACTTGAAGTGCTCTGAAAGAAAATTAAACTTGAACATCTACATATCCATGACAACTGGACAATTCCATCTACCTGATAAAGCGCATGTGATATGTTTGAAAGCTGCAGAGGAGCTACTAAATGGAACCTGAGGCAAGATAGTTTTCTCAGTCAGATTAATCAAAACCTACAATCTGTGCATGTAGAAACAATCAAACACGAATCCCTCAAATAACCACTTTCTTAAAAATAATGACATAAACAGACAACAAGCAGTGGTGTGTCGTTTGGAAACCTCTATCTTGTTCCACACCACAGAGCTAATCAGACGTGTTTGCTGCGGCACCCACGTGCCCTTCTGACTGGCAGCATGCAGACACAGTTTTTGTGTGCAGTAAATGAATTAAAAGTTTGGTTTCACATCAGCATCAGTCTGCAGCACCGGCTGATTTACATAGAAACCACATGTTCTTCGTCCTTGACATGTTATGCAATCTCCTCTCATCAGCCCCCCCTCCACACACATGCTTTGGTCCCTGGTTGTTTTCCACCTTCAATCCCAGTCAAACTCTTGTTTTCTTTTCTCTCTTACATAATAAAATGCAGACACACAAACTGGCCTGCAGCTCTGAAGACCTATTTGAGCTGACTGCCCTTCAATGGACAAAACCTGAGACACAACCCCAAAAGGTGTTTTTACTGACCGTTTACAGTTTATTCTATATTTGGAGGCCTCATTATCTGTTTTTTTTAGGAGACATTTGGATTTGTTCCTTTGACAGCCTCATTATGGTTGTAACATCTTGACACAAAAACAAAAACATTCGAAAAATCAACTGGGGACACTGTGCTCGGCCAGAAAAAACAGCTCAACAGTCTGTGGACTCCTTTTCAAAATCAATCTGCATGTCCAAGGTAATGAAATCAGTTTATGCAAATTCTTTAAAATGGCTGCTCACACACGGAGGTAGATTACTGGTAATACCATAACAAGGACAAAAACAAGAACTTTTTGTGCTTTTTGCAATTAAGTTATTCTACTGCTTTTCTCTGACAAGGCAAGAAGCCAATTTTTTAGAAGCTCTCTCTTTCAATGGTGTCTCTAAGACTGATATTATGCCTCTAAATATTACCTGTTCTAAAGTTACTGGAGTTACAAAATGCAGCTGATAACAGCCATCTCCCTTGCTTCAATCACATGCAGATAAAGCCTTTTTTTTTATCTATTAGAACAATTAAATAAGGAATCTACTGTCAAAGGTTCAGTAATGCTGCACTACAGTGCCCTCTGGTGGCTCATAGGCAAGGCATATATATGTATATATATATATATATATATAGACTATATATATCTATATCTATAATATATCTAATACTACATGTGAGTGGAAGTTGCTAGGCTCTGGTGTTTCTTCTGTCAATTTGTATTACTGCATTGTCAAGCATTTGTCATTTGGAGATGTGTAATATGTTTTTAACCCTTGTGTCGACTTTGGGTCAAATTGACCCGTTTTCAATTTTTGTTTTATATCAGAAAATATGGGACGTAGAAATAAGCGCTGAAAATGTGTAGAAGAAAAATTCAACAATTTAAAACAAAGCAAAAACAAACAAAAAAAAGCGTCAAAAATGACATTTTTCAAGGTTGACAGGAAGACAACACAAGGGGTAATGATTATTATAGTCATAACATCCAGAACACAATTACATTTATAGCTCTATCTTTTACATCTCTCACACAAAATATCAAACCATCTGTATGGTCTATTGATTTAGGGCATTTCAGGGAATGTGTGAGATGTGTGTGAATGCTTCACCTCCAGATGGCAACACAACCAAACTGTTGATTTAGTGTCCATATTTAAAGAGACCACAGGGAGGCGCTACATGGTAACCTAACAGGGATCCACCTGTTACTACTAAAAGGAGGCTGTGGAAGGAGGGATGAAGCAGAGATTCAGGGTTCCTCCTGTCCAGGGTTAGATGTATCTTCATCATAGCATAGGGCTGCATCATTGAAACACTGAGGGTGGTCTGTTAAGGGATAAACATGTACTATGTTTGTTCATCGTTGTGGAGTTGAATATTTATGATGATGTTCAATGCCTCTATCACTGCTATTACTAAGTTTAGTGTGTTCTGCTGAAGAAATGCATCAGTTTAAATGTGATAAGTAAAACAATAAGGTAGTAAATAATATAAATCCATTGTGACGTCGAGTCAGATTGAGGAATGTGGAGAACAAATGAGAGGAGAAGAGCAGCAACAGCTGGAGGGGGTTAACTCCCAATCCAGCCAGTTGTTTGCTGGTAACCAGCTCTCCGCCTCGCTGTCGCAATGCAGCTAAACCGCTGAGCAGTCAAAACAACTTCCACAGCTGTATTTGTAATCAGAATCCTCCTCTGCCTAATTAATTTCTCCTGCCTGTGTAATTGGCTTGCGCTGTATTTGTTATTGTTTCACTGCCGAGCTGTGTGAGACTGGGGGAAAAAAGCCTCCATTTGTCAAACCACACCAAACTTCTTTAAATGGGGAATTTAACAGTGCTGCCTGTGCTGGATTATGTCATTAAGACTTTGTTACAGACAGTGAGGTCATGGTGAACAAAAAAAGGTGGGGGAACAATGACATCCTAGCAGTGTGGATCATTACCTAAAAAAAATAATCTAGGCTGTTTTCCCTTAACATGCCTTTCAGAGGCTTTTCACATTGACACGAGTAAAAGTAATACAAGTTTTTTGTTCTTTAAAAAAAATCAACCCCACACTTTGGGGACTACTTTTGTATTACTTTGCAACGTTTTCCGTTCCCTCGCAAAAATAATCTGCGTTACCTTACAATATTTTTGTTCTTCCGTTCCTTCTGAGCCATATCTGTTTCTGTTCAGCTGCCCGGCGCACCGCCGCAGTATGGATCAGCTCATTGAACTTGACTTTGAACTGGGTATTATGTTCATGTATACTGCTCAATGGGCATATTCATACTCTGTGTTTAAGTTCTATAATCAATAATTCTTCTAAAAATGTATGACAAGATAATGGGCAATGTCAGAGGTGTCGCATAGCAGTGAACCAACGCTGAATTATTGGAGTATCTGCTGCTCCTGCCTTGCAGAGCTTTATATAAGCTCCAGAGAGAGTGGCATCAATATTCTCATCTAACTCTCTGAAAGAAAGCAAAGCGTATTCACTCTAGTTCTTTTAAACCCATCTCAGACAAATAAACATCGCTCCTTTTAGTAAAGAAACATGAACTGTTCAGAAAAAGAAAAAGTGCTGTCATTGATCCTTTTTCTAATATGTCTGTTATTAATATGATTAGATATCTGTCTTACAGTTAAATGATAATGTTAATGAAATCAACATTGTCATCATATTGCCTTCATCCCAACAATGCTTCTATCTTTATTTCAGGGCCTTCCTCCTAATCGTCTTGTATTATTGTGCCTGCAACAGATTTAACGCTTAATGTGCAGCTGTCCTCAGCAACATGACTCTCTGTTAGCCTCAACATAAAGCCAATAGAGTTATCTTTGTTGCATCAGTTGCTGATTTCCTGAAGAAAATAGGAAATATAACATTCTTGCCTGCCAAGACAATAGTGAGTGTGTCCTGCCATTCCGCAGACCTCTAAACAATGCTGGCAATGAAAACGCACACATGGGACTGATATGACATGCCTTCACACTCAGTTAGAGTGCTGGTGGTGTGTCTTTGACTGTGAAAGAAATATGCACTTTGGCTCTGTGTATACTATGTGAACTTCAAATGAACACAGTCTGCTGTGTGTGTGTGTGATAGAGAAACACACACACACACACACACACACACACACACACACACACACACACACACACACACACACACACACACACACACACACCTCCAGGGACTGTACAATCATTTCCTAAATGCTCTCTCGTATTGTGGAGGAAGGTGCAGAGAGGAGGTGAATGGGAGGTTAACTGACAGAGTCAAACTAAGGGCCGAGAAGTGACCTGATGCCATTTAAGCCCTGAGGTGCCAACAGCACAGCTGAGGTCAACATCAATTCACATCATGACACAGTTTTAAGACAAGTGCATTGTCATGATTAAAATTGCATCTTAAAGCATTCCAACATCAATATATCAATCAGACATTTTGATATTAACTCATACAAATATCATTTCACAGCATTAAAATACAAAAGTTGTTTTGCAAAATCTGTGGACCTTTAGTCAATATGCAATGATCAAGTCAGAAATACCTGAGCAACACTAAAATAATTTGATTAACCATAACCAAAATTGAATAAACCACGTGTCAAACTCAAGGCCTGCCGGCCAAATCCGGCCCCTTGCTAATTTTGATCCGGCCCACCAAGGCGTGAGCAAAACCAAAAACCTTTTTTCAAACTGCAATTAAGCGACACTCAAAGAAGAATTTGGTACATTTGCCGACTTTGAGACTTAGAAATTCCCACAGAATCAGAGAGTTTGCAGATTCAGGCTGTCAGATGCTACAGGATGCTGGGAGTCATCTGTGTGGTAGCCTGCTTTTAAAAAAGGTAATCATTGTTTAGGTTGATTTGCTAAATTCTATGATGGATAAGGAACTTTTTTGCTGACTTCTTTAGCGTTTTATGTCGACCAAACTGTAAGTGAGAAGACTATATGAGACATGCAATATAGTCACAAATATTCAACTTTTCTCTTAAATAAAAGCATGTCAATAAACTATACATGTCTGGCCCTTGATATGATTCTCATTTCCCAGTGTGCCCCTCAGTGAAGTTGAGTTGGACACCCCTGGCATAAACTAAAGTTAAACACAGAAAACTAAGGTACGGCTGCAATTTCATTTTTAATTGAAGAAAAAAAATTATAAAAGCATAGTATTGTTAGGAGAAATAATATATTTTTTATATTATATGATCTAAATAAATGTTTTTGTAGAAAACAACATAAGATAACACTTTATTTCTCTCATGGGGTAAACTCAAAAAGATACAAAAAGGATAAAAACAAAGCAAAGGAACAGACTACAGCCAATGGTACAGTTACAGTGAGAAAGTCAGAAAGGAAGATGAAAGATGGAGAAGAAGAGTGAATCTCAGTAAAAAAATGTTGCTTCACTATAGTCACTACATTCATTGGACAGTTGTACATTGATTCTTAAAACATTACACACTGTGAGTGTTCAAGCATGTACTGTAATTGGTAGTTGAATTAATTTGGTCTTTTATGTTGGAGCAGAAATGACCTCAGTCTTGCATCAGCAGTTTATTGAAAAAGTGGCCTCTCTTGGTCTTATATGGATCTGTTTTTACTGGGCTATGTTTACAGGACTACCTGCAGCTCCTCAGACTATTTTAGCGGGCAGCTGACTGTGCTGATCTTACTATTGATGGATGATCAAAGACTTGAACCCCGTGTGACCTCTCAGACTACAGTCTGGTCCCACATTCTGCAGGTTAATGTTTACATACAGTCCAATTAGGCAGATTGAGTGGAGCATTAGCAGCAATCTGTCTTTCTGGAGGCATGATGTTCCAGTCGCATATGGAGGGTGATTAATTGTAGAAAAAACCTGAAACTTTTACAACTGCAAAGGATTGTATTTACAAAGACAAAAACTTAGACAAAAAGAGTCTTTCTTTTAGCACATCATCTTCAAATGTATTTTGTCATTTGAAGTACATGAAGGGACTATAATTGCTATAATGTTTCTCCATGTCTGTTAACAAGTCAAGTTAATTTCACCAAATCAGCTGCGTTAATGTTGTGCTCCCAGCTTGTTTCTGCTAAGCCCAAGTTTCCAAAAGATCCGTTCGGCTGTCTATTTATGATTACAAGCAAGACATGAAGATTTAATTTCTTTGATCTGAAGAGTGAGAATTGAAATATACAGTAATAGATTTATTTGTTTGTACTGCCAATCACAGGCAGACTATGTTGCAAACTAAACGGCATACACACTTCTTAGTAACCGGTGGAAAATATTGGCTCTATAAAAATAGATTAGAAGTCTTTTAAAACGTGATGGTGTTAGTCTGGGTCAGCTTTGTAGAACAAAGGAAGATTGGGTCAATCTGGCTGTCCAACAGTTAGCACTTGCACTGATTCTTATTAAGCTGATTATGATTTACAAGGCTGCAAATGATATTAGGTTTAACTGGCATGCCTTATTTCTGCTTACTTTCATTGCAAATGTTATTTTAAGGCTTATTACCAATTGAATTAATATAAAATTAGGTATGGGGGTAATCACCTTATAATCAGAGTTGTTTGATTGGATGATTTTCATCAGCAGTTCATGAGTTGACCAAGATATTCAGCAGAGCTAGAACTACTTTGCAGTGACCCATGATTTGAATTCAAGATGGTTAGCACATTGTTAGGCTGCCTGTCTTTCTGACTGTTCATTTGCATTTTAATAGATCATCTCTCTCTGTGTCTCCCTGTCTTTCTTCCTTTTCGTTTTCTCTCCCCATTACCAGATGCATTCTCATTTCAGCCTGGCTACACTTACCATCGTTCAGGCCTCAGCTGGTTTCTGAGATCTAATCATTCAAGGGGGGATGGAAAGAACATGTTAGGATCCTAATTTGAAATGTGCAGATTAGATAAAAATTCCATCCGTCCGTCCGTCCGTCCGTCCTTCCACGCGTCCGTCCTTCCGTTCATCCATCCATCCATCCAGTATTGAAGCAGTTGCTTTCATCCCTCTACCTATTATAATCACAAATGAATAGACTGAGAGTTTGTGAGATCTCCATCCAATCATCAGTGTAATCTCTGTGGATGTGATATGCAAAACATGCAAGGTTGTTGTTCTGCCAGAAAGTGGCCCATCTGCTTCTTTCTAAACAAAAGATAATGAAGTGAAATCACATCTAATCTTCTGGGAGAGTAAGTAGACCCCCCACACAAATATGACTTTTAAACTGAGTGCTGAACTTTTCCTGCAAACTTTTCTCAGGGCTCTAATATGTTTCTGACATTGAAGGGATTTTTTATTTTTTTTTATACTTGCTGTACTTTTTCCGAATAGAATTCTGTGTCTTTTGCTCATCTTTATAATCACAATGGGAGGGATGCAAAACAGTTTTGCAAGTGCATGGTGGTGTTTGCAGTGATCATAATTTAATGTGATATTGACAACCGCTGTCTAAACAATGAAGCAATCAGAGATCACAAAAGCTCGCCTAGCAAGAATGTTGAGAGTTTGCCTGAAAGATGAATTGGCATTGATGAATTGTCTCTGCTCTCTTACCTGTGAGGGGTAATGATGAGATGTAAAGTAGGCTTACTTTTACTAAACTGCTGGCTGGCCAGTTGGCTTGTTGTAGTGAGCAGGGCCTTGGTTTTGCTGATAACTGGTCTTTCTGGGGCCACCCCAACTTGCTGAGAGCAGACTGCCTTCACCTTACTGGAATAGGTGGGGCTACTGTATATAGACAGGTGTTTACGGAAAGTTTGACATTAGGGACTTAACGCTTGATAGGGAAATCTTCACAGAGCGGACTTAAAGAATGATAGCCCAGTTTATACAATTTTAGCATTTCTTTCTTCCCCACCGTATTTCTCACAAGTTATCTTTCCCTAGATGTATGAATCACATCAGAAAACCAGATAAAGTCTTACAAAACAAAATGTCTAAGGTAATCACAATTGTATGTTGTAATGTTAGGTGATCCAACAAGCATTTTTTCTGGAACAGGCCTCAAGTGTGTGTGCGTCTGTTGAACCCATGATGTTCTAGGTTTTCCTTAACAGGAAACACTGGGAGACATAGGCAACTTTATGTGATGCAGTGCAACTGATATTTCAACATGACTTTCATTACTATATATTAGTCATTGCTTTAACACAATAATGATCCAACTTCTGCAGGTCAGCACCAGGATATATTGTCTTTCTCAGAAAACTTGACTTGATTTATGTTTCTTGTAGCAGCAACAGCAGTTTGTATGGAATAAAGATAAACCGAGTTAAGATCATGAGCAGTGAACCAATCTGCAGAGATCAGTAATAAACACTTGTCGGCTTCAAACTAGCCATCAATGACAAGGTGATTCGTCAGATGTTACAAGTTTTATAGCCTCTGTGGGTCAGATGTTAAATGCATCACTGAGTGTTTTCTCATCTACTTTGGCACACCTAGCGGGCCAGTGGGTTGATGTCCGTCAGCAGTATTTCTTCTTATATCCTTGAAATGACACACTGATTTTCTCATCCCGCCAATTTTTTTCATCTGCAGTCAATGTAAAGGTGTATGTTCATGAACAGGAGTTTTAGTAGTATTGATGTTGGGGGAGATTGTGTAGTTCAGAGGCTACACTCTTCCAAGAATAATAAGCTGTGGACATATTACTAGTCATTTTCCAAAATGGTTGAGATAATTAAAGATGTACCACTGATCAGCTGTCAAAATCCATACCAGCTGTTCTTTGACCACTACCATTAGATTTAGGGTCTTGCTCATTCTTAAATTGCCATTGTAAAGCCATCGAACATTCTTTTCTTCAGTCAGAAAACATCACCTTGAGGACCGGGGGGCAACTTCGGACCGCACACTCAGAAGTCACGCATACATTTATGACCAGGCTTTCAGTATCAATAAATCACTTCCACAGTCATTCTGAACGACCATGAAACAGACAAGACCATACCTGAGAAGATTACCATTCAATATCAGCCTATCCATTGGCTTTTGAGAATCAGAATGTAGCTCTTATTAATGTTATTAGTTAAACCTGCGTTTGCAAAATCAAAAGGCCCGGTGTAAGAGGTTTATGAAAAAAGGTTGCTGGGGTTTTCACTGATGGAAAACAACTTCTATAAGATGACGATATTTGCGTGTGTCCTGCTTTAAAAGATACGGAAAGCACTTTTTGTTATCTCACATAATATTTGCAACATGTGTCCAGCTAGCAAAGCCAAGCACTCTGTCATTCAAGCGCAAAAGCAGATGAAAGATAATCAAAACTCAGAAGGATCATCATTGAAGGATGTTTTTTTTGGAATGAATGCAAACTCATGTTTTCATATGTGAAAACCCTTTTCCTACATTGTTGCTAAAACTACAGCTGCTAGCAATAAACAGTACACAGACTGCATATTGAAAAGCAAAATGGTGACAAGGATTTGGGCAAATCAATCATAAAATGCTGGCTTGTTTAGTGGCACAAAACAGATGCTGAAAAATAATTCAACACTCACACATTCACATCAACTAGAAGCTAACATGAGCACGAAACAATATTCTCTTTGCAACAGGAAGAGACAGAGCCTATGGTAAAAATGGACTTCATATCGAGAAACACTGGCTTTAACAATGCCACTGGTGTCTTGAGGTTTTCAGTCATCCATGTCATGTGACATTTTTCGTAAAACAGGAGCATGTGGACTTGCTGTTTTATCTGAGAAGTTTTGTCGAGTTCTGCTGAAAGGTGGGAACACTGGTGAGACCAGATAACCAGTCAGAGCTAAAATCTCATGACAAGGCTCATCAGTTCTATAGTACAGCTCACTGACAAGAAATACTCTTTGGAGGTAAGGGTTTGAAAGAGACGTGTGGTTTAGGATTTATTGCACATGTATGTCAGGATGGAAACGGGGAGGACTGGGATGCACCTTACCTAAGAACTAGATGAGTTTAAGGTCTTCCAGACGACAGCGCAAGTCCAACTGCTATTGTTTTATAAGATATTTTAATGACTATGTATAGGGTCAAAGAGGGCACTTGTCGTGACAAACTTGCACAAAATGATCTTGAGTACTTCCTAGACTAATTTACCTCTTTTGTTTTAAATTTACTGGATACTTTAGTCTAAGTGCATTTAACAATCCCATTTGATGGTATGTTTTAGCAAACAAGCTCTAATATACTTAGTACGTACTCACACAAGAGAAATTGTCTACATTTTTTAGTTTAATCATGTTGCATTTTTAAACTTATTCCTTTAACAATGGGCCATTACAGAGTCTGATCCAATACCTATATTTACCTAAATGTTCTTTAAATATGTATCTGATACATTGAAATAATGAGTGTAGCTACTAAAACTGACACACTTTATTTTTCACAAGCTTAAGTGTAAAGCCCAGTTCAGACCAAAGCTTTGCGACAAGATGAAACCGTTTTAAAACGTTGCAGGGAAAAGTTGCAGCGGTCTGAACTGGCCAGTCTCAGTTTGACTCAAACCAGCTGATGGTGTCGCCGGTGACTCAGCTTGTCAAGTCGCCAGTGGCTTTTTTTAGAACATAAGGTAGTTGCAAGTTTGAACTTGTCTTGTCGCAAATATTTCGTCTGAACTGGGCTTTAGAGGACTGAAGAAATTATGGTTTTACTATATTATGTCATGTGTGCGTCTGTCAGCTTGTTCTTAGATTAGATTAGATTAGATTCAACTTTATTGTCATTGTACAGAGTACAAGTACAAAGACAACAAAATGCAGTTTGCGTCTAACCAGAAGTGCAAAAAAGCAGAAAAGTGCAATGCGATATACAAAGTATAGACAGGTGGTGCATAGGCAGGACAATAAATATGTTACAGTGTTATAAGAGCAGAATAAATATGGCTATGTAATATGAACAATGTATGAACAACAGCCCCGGGCTGGTTAAAAAACAATAAATGGAGATTAAAGACTACCATTTGTGTTTGCCATGTTTACTTCAAGCATATCAAGGTTTTACAATTGGGCTGACAATTATATGCTGATGATACGCTGTCCTTCATGTGGCACCTACAACATGAAACAGCTGATACCGATTGAGCCAAACCAATGCAGATCTTACATGTGATTTTCGGTAAATGGGCCAATGAAACCTCAGTGGACGTTTTCTGTGGGAAAGTTGCAGTTTCTCTCATATTACACATATCAACACTGGATATCTTGCCAACATGACCAATTCATCTTTTGTTTTTCACTCTGCTACAGCTAATCACCGTGGAGACATTATATTACTGACATTATATCACCCTGTGGCCAGTGTTGTAATCAAGAACATGTTTATTTTACCATTTATGGAGGGAGTTTTCTTGAACCACAGCTGAATTCAGGTAACATTTTCACCAGCAGTTGTACTAGGAAAAGTAAGGAAGAAGTAGGGGGAGGAAGTAGTGGGAGGAGGGAACAAAGAGAGGCATTATTATGATAAGAGAAGAAGTAAACACAAGAGGAGCTGGAGGAGGAAAACTGTCCACTAAAACACTCCTCCTTACATCCCCGTTGATGAATGACAGGGCTGTAGGTTAATTTAACAGTCATTTGTATGTTTAGGCACCCTGCTTAGCCGGTTATTCCCAGGCCTAGGATTATCATCAAAGTCATTAATTCCCCTGTATATCCTCTCACCTTTTGTTATTCTTTAAGGAACTCTCATAGAATGTGATAGCTTGCTCACATTTTTATATTTATGATGCCAATGTTGATTAAGTCCTTGCTGTGCCAACACTGCTCTGTGATTTGTTGCCTGTGTCAATTACAAGAGGATGAATTATTACATGTATCTAAGTTTCATTTCATCTCATCTCATGACTCTGAACATTCCAGAAAACAAACCAAATGCTTGACAGAATGTTGATATCTACGCGTGACAGCTCCTGGATAGGCTCGGTCCAGTGATAAAGTAATAACACAACATAATTAAAGGAAGAGTTTGACAGTTTTGGAAATACAAAATGTACTTCTTACTTTTTGGCTTGGCGCCACTTCTGTACTGCCGACAACACTCCAGGAAGTCACTGCACCTGGCCAAAAAATAGTCTAACTTATAACCCCCCTGTAAAACCACAATGCATCATTTAAAATGGATTAAACAAGCGCGATATAACATAGCCATGGCAACTACAGAAACTGATTGATGAAGACAGATATGACTGAAAGCTGAAAATAAGTAAGTGTTAAGTGGACCTTAAGAGTTAGTTTTTTGTCAAATCAAAGCATGAATTATAGTTTTGCTATTGTTATTGTTAGTAGCACTAGTTCAAGCAGGAGTGGTTGCATTAGCGATATAATTGATATTACCGTTCCATGCGTTTTAGTGTAAAATGTCAAATACTGGATTAACATTGGATCCAATAAAAAAATCTGGTTTACCTTATTGAACAAACCTTGGCAAATATAAGGATTTATATTATAAGTAAAGCACCATAAAACACTGCCTGTTGGAATACGTTGCTCAGGTTCATTGAAAAGCTTTAATATCCTCAGAGTGACGACCGCACTTAAACCAATTATGGACTCTAGCTTTGCGCCTGGAGTTCTGGAGGCTGATGGATGAGGAGCGTCTATCCAGAGAGCAGCTGAGATCTCTCTTTTCTATCTGGACCAAAGCCAAATGGACGAAAAGCAAATGTTCCCACTGGGAGAGGAGCAGAGTGGAGTTTTTCCTCTTGCAAAATTCCTCTAAGAGAGAGGGGGATTAGTTAATCAGCTGCACCTGTTGCAGACTCTGGGACCGCTTGGTGGGAACACACACACACACACACACACACACACACACACACACACACACACACACACACACACACACACACACACACACACACACACATAGGTATTCATACACACATGTATGGCCACACACACCCATATGCATGTAAAAACATAAGCACGCACAAAGGCAGACAGCCAAAAACACACACACAGATCCAGATTGGTGGGAACATGCCTGTGTGATTGGTCAGCCTCTCTGGAGGTAGCTGAGGTCAGAGGCGAGTGTTATACGCAGTGTTGTGATCATTGCTTTCACATCTCACCAGAAACAGAGGGACTTTCCACTGTAGAGGGCTCCAACACAAAATGGTTTATGCATTCATGATGTCATCTTTAGTTTGTCACAGCACATTTGGAAGACGTTAGCACTTCAGTCGGGCTACAGCCTAGTTTCAACACATGCATGACATAGCTCAAGCGCATATTCAAATCACCTATTTGTGTTTCTGAGAATTATTCATATAGATACTTTTCAAGGTTGCTTGAAAGGTTCATGCTTTGGCCCATACTGAAGCTTTGTTTAATGCTTTGCTTGGGCTCAAGCCACATGACAACAAGCCAGAGGAGGAATAGAGGAAGCATATGATTTTGATGATAACGTCTCCAAACAGTTGTGCGTTTGTTCATGCTCAGACCGAGGGGCTAATGTGGGGCAGCACTTTCCTGCCCCCTATTAATCCGATTATCTGATTGGTCATTGTAGTATTTCTCTCATGAGATTAACATTCCTCTTCTGTTTGACTTGATTGTCACCATCGATTCTGGTCAATACATCGGCTGAGAAATTTCTCACAATGACAATGAAATGTCCAAGGGTGAAAGAAGAGGTTCTGCTGTCAGTGTTCTGCCTATAAGGCCAACTATTTCCAGAATACTCATGCCATGTAGAGTATATGAATATAAGCATTATGTAACCGCATCTATTTATGTAATGTCAGTATGTCTTATATATCAGAATAGACTAATAATGAGCCTGAAGCTGTACTGTGCTCACTTTACGCCACAATGATCACACTCTGGTTACAGTACCATCTGATTATATCAAATGTATCCTCTCTTCACTTACATAATATAATGCAAAAAAAGCACGGCCACATACAGTGATATACAGAAAATCTTTTTTATTTGGACTTTCAACAACAGTGTGTTTCCACCCACTGGGAGCGCCAGCAAGCCGAGATGCTAATGCAGAACATCTGTCTTGCTCACGTCCTGCGTTCAGTTCCCAACATATTGGAAACAACATTATGACATAATTGACTTCACCAAAGAAAAGCGTGCAAATGCGCTGTGAGTATTGCATCTATATTTGGAGAGCCGGAGAGCTCAGACCTGTCATGATAAATGTGGATGATGCTTTTAGCGCTAAGCGACAGTGTGGCAAAAAAGAAGCACTCTTGATCCATGTGTGCCTTGTTAGTGTTGCGTTACCTGGAACGTGCAGATTGAGAATGAGAGCAAGATGGAGAGAGAGGTAGAAATAGGGGATTTTGGGCTGCTTTAGCTTTGGGAGTGGCGGTTGGATGATGGTGTCTAACTGAGCATTAAACTCACCGAGGCGTTGCAGCTGTTAGTGTTGGCCAACATGCTTTGTGGTTACTAACTAATGTGGTGAGTCTGGCCTCGAGGGGAGATTTCTTTCTCTCTCTCCTTCTCTCATACACATGGTACACACATGGTACACACTCATACACACAAAATCAGGGGTGTAGAATTGGAAGGTGAATCCAGTTAATCCTTTAATGTAAATTTGCCACAGTCATTGTAGTAATTAATTAATAGTAGTGTCAAATGTATGTTCAGTAAGCCATGGTGAGACAATAGATAGACTTTTTAAAGTTTATTTTTTGGGTGATTTAGGCCTTTATTACATGGGACAGCTGAAGACAGGAAAGAAGAAAGAAACGCACCTGAGGCGCATCTCCTAATCAATGGAGAGGTGTGGGCACAGGACACTCAAGGTGAGACTCACTCAGGTGAGATGTGAGCTACATGTGTTCTGGGGCTGAGAACAAGGGAATTCAGATGTGTAAGAGACCTAAGGTGGTGCGTGGCTAGCGGGTGGTCAGGAACTGCGGAGGCACCTTTTGGGTGCGCAGGACGACGTGCAGTGGGACTGGTTTGGACGGCGGAGCTGGACTGAGGACAGGTCCTGAGGTGGTGCTGGGCTAGATGGTGGTCGAGACCTGTGCTTGGGCCCTTTGGGAATACAGGACGACACATAGTGAGATGTCTGAAATAAAATTTACTTTTGGTGCTGCTAGTAAAATTAACCCAAAGACAATTTTAAAAATAAAACCGTCTGTGTATTAAGCCTGGAAATTTAAAGGACCTAAAATGTCTAGCCTACTTTGTGAGACAAGTTGCTAAATTTATATTGCCTTTTGGTGCTGGACAGGTAGGCGTAGTGTACAGTGGCTTTATTAGAGTTTCGTCCCAAAACCGCTGCCCGATGAGCTGAGCTGAAAACAATGTGGATGTGAGGGCTAAGAGAAATGTAATCTTTGTTACAGATGTAGGTCTGTGGCCTGTTTAGCATATAGCAGAAGACAGGAAGCAGGTGGATACAGCTAGCCTCAGTCAAGCGTAAAAACAACTTTCTTCAAATATGTCAAATATAATCTTATACTGTATGTTGAATTTTGTTAGGCACAAAGCTAGTCACTAGTATCCAAGAATCTGGGTGTGTCAATTCTTGTTTAGAATTAAGAAACTGTGCAAAGTTCGTAATGTTTCGTTATGAGAAGTGCGTGAGCAACACGTTAGCAAACCAGCAGCAGCTTTAGTGCTCCAATGGTCTACACATGATGCGTTCTGGCACAGTATTGAGTGTAGGTCACCCGTGTTGTGACAGCTCTCCGAGCTCAACATTAAATCACTGTAAAATATGCTTTGAGTTAAACGCCAGGCATTACATAGCCTGTGTAGACAACTGGATTGATTAAAATAGAAGTGCAGAGACGGACGGACTGTGTAGACACAACGCTAGTTGTGGCAGTCACTGGGCCCAGCTGTTGGTCAAGAAATGTCTTATGAGTAAAGTACTAAATGTCTTATTTTCTATTTATATGCTAAATGTCCTTATTTTTTTGAACATGTGTTGAATAGAAAACTAAACCATTTAAATTTTGAAGCAGAAACTGGAGTAAGATGAATACAGTACAATATCATTACACATAGTCATTTTCATTTAGTGTAAATATAGTCTGGATCGACGACGGTTCATTTACCGGATAGTTTACTTTAAACTCCGGTCACATCGAGCAACATTGACCGGAACCTTTGAGCAATGTTAACACTGTAAATGGCAAGTTTTGAAGAACATTTGGATCATGCAACCAGGCAGACCTGCTTGGTTTGTTCAGGGAATGATTGTAAAGATTTACAATGTTTACGGTATTTACTCTCTAACTGGGACGTTTTGGGACCTATTCACGGGGACTAAAACGGAGATACACTGGTAAGAGCAAATTACGTTTAAACTATGTATCCAGCTAATTTATATAGCTTACGTTACTGTATTGTGTGAACAGTTAACTTAATTTACTGTAATATTGTATGTGGCATTTTTCTTTTGTGGTGTGCAAATGTTCCACCAAAACAAGTTCCTTTCTGAGACCATTTTGAAAAGCCACACTCGCTGTGTCTAGAGCTTAGCGCTGCCCAAGGCAATTGTGATTGGTTTAAAGAAATGCAAACAGCCCCTGAATGTTTTTTTTTCTCCCAACAAGGAGTGTATGCTCCTGTTGCCAGACCTTCCTCCACAGCACTGTGGAGATAGGTCTGGCAATGCAAGACTAGTATTACTGTAATATAAAAATTCTGATTAATGCTGGTATAAATAAAGATCCTGAAACTATGATTCATTTTTGCTATGATTATTTGCTTTTTGATGAGCATCAGCTGAGATTCATAATTTAACAAAAGGTCGTATTTACATTACCACTACATAAGTGCATATACCCATACACACACAGTTTGCACCTGGACTGTGATTGACAGCTGGGTGGTGGGTGACTCTTGGTGACAGCAGCGGTGACCTCAGACCGGGTGACGTCGCAGCAGTGGTTGCAGGTTGCGGATGCTGCCAGATGTGAGGCTGATGCAGGTTTTTACAGCTGTACAGGGATATAGGCATGGAGAGTGTCCAGTAACAACCTGCTCTAGTCCCATGGTCCCCTAGAGGCTTGTGCCTATGTGAAAATAAATTTTTACAAGAGCTGGAATGAAGGGAAACAACTGTCACTGTCGTGTTAGCTACACTGTATTCCCAGAAACAATGAAGCGTTTGTGTGTAAGGGTTTGACAAGTATGGGCTTAAAGGTGAAAAGACCCAAAACTGTTTTTGAGATATCTTCCTGAGACCAATGGCCAAAACATGTTTTTTGCAAAGGTGTAGTCAATCAAGCTGGACCACATCCATCATATCGGACGGTATTGATTGATCAGCTGCTTTGTTTTTGTTTTTTTGTTTGTACAGGCAAACATCAGTAACATATTTCAGGGTAATTCTAGTTTTTGTGGGTGGAAGTTTTGCACTGCAGTGTTTCCTGGGACAAAGCCTCAGGAAGTCCAATGTTCTCTCTCCGGTGATTGACATTGAAATATTGGATGTTTATTTGATCAGGGTGTGTAAGTGGAATTCAGCCGAGCTGATGGTAATGTAAATACTTCATACTGTGGCTCATTACCAGAGTGAATATTTTGCTAATTAGGTGTCTAATACTACACATACTGAAAACTGTGTATGTGTGCATGCGTCTGATTTGTGATGCGTTTTTAATAGAGGGTGGTGTAAAAGCTTCATGTTTCTTATTCAGTACCGTGTGGCTGAGATATGGAAAACATCATTAACTTGTATTTAGACAGCTGACTTTATTTAGACACCTCTCTCCTGCATGACATCATGTGATTGATTACAAAGTGATCTGTGCATGTTCTTTTCCACTGAACTCAACATGTTCACAACAGAGTACTGCTAGATAAGTGCCTTTAACGTTTGACCTGTCAACTTGAACCCATCACCATTATAATAACTTTCTTTTCATACTTGAAATGGTTCAGCCACTGCAAACACTGTCAAGATCCTGCTTCATTCATCCTTGAATACGTTATTTATTACCCACTAATAAAGCCATTAGTTGCAATGTATGAACCCCCTAATAAAATACACCTTATGTGTTACCATAGACCAGTGCTCTAAAAACAAACATTTTATCAGTGTAAGAAATGATACATATCTAACAACGTGTGAGTTGCCAGATTGTGCTGTATGTCTTCCTTCAGCTTAACTTTATTTTTACTTATCTTTGATTTATCAGTTTGACAACTTACCACCTAGAAAAGAACTGTAGAGCATCTGGACCCAAATCAATTTATTAACAAGCTTAACATTTCCAGCTGGGGGACGTGATTAATTATTTTACTGTTAATGTATTTCATCGTTGGTTGGTTGATCCATTGCTTTGATCCAGACTAAAATATCTCATCAACCCTAGATGTACTGCCTTGACATTTTGAGTGGACATTGATGGTTCCCAGAGAAGGAAACCTACTGACTTTGGTGATCTTTTTGGGGTTTTAATCAAGCACCTTCATCAGATCTATATGTAAGGGATAATCACCGAGAGGCAGGGCAATAAACAGTTTGATATGCCCGGCTTGTGGACGGCTTACCTTACTTAACCTTCCATAAGCCGGGCATATCGAACTGTTTATTGCCCTGCCTTGAGGTGATTATCCCGTTTTATTATACTTCTTGCTTGCCAACATAATAAAACAATCAAATACTTTAATAATTATGCTTTTTCTTATTCGTATTGCATGCTTATTAAATGTATACTCTGTTGGAGTTCATCTCCCTCAGAAAGTAGTCCCCTTTAGAACTACGGTGAATAACGTTAGCTCAGCTGTAGCTAATTAGTTTCTATAGCAACCACAGTCCGGGTCAGTTGTCACTGTCAGTCTATCCTTCTGGTGGCTCTACCACTCGGTGAAAACCTTGATAGCGAAGGCAGTTGCCTTTTTCGTGTTTGATTCAAGGGCCCCATCTTCAATTGTACGCAGCTCCTCATCTGTCAGATCTCGGAAACGGGTACCCTGGGCCTTGTCTTTTTCTTTTGTCATTCCATCGTCCTCGTCGCTCTTTAACCAGTCCTCAAATGTCTTCCCTCCTCCAAATATATTAAAATTGACAATGAATTCGTCCATTTTTAAAACAATCGGTTTAGAACTACGGCGAATAACGTTAGCTCAACTGTAGCTAATTAGTTTCTATAGCAACCACACAAGGCTGTATCTGATCACTAACGTTAGTTTAATAACGTAGTTCCTACATTGTATCTCACTTGCGAAATTATGTATCGACTGACCCGATAGATTTTCCGACACATTTTAGAAACTTTTTTTAAACAAGGTTTATTTTTACAATGGACCTCATGTTTGAAATTTCTGTGATAGAAAAAAAATACAAGCGGCGTATTGATCTACTATTTGATGACGCTGTGCTCAGTCAGCGGACAACCTGCCGGGTTAATGCCTTCCTCCCAGCCAATCAGAATCAAGCATTCTTAAACGAAGTAGAATAATTCAATTTACCCAATACTTTGATTCATGACCGAATACCTGCAAAACCAATCTGATTGGAGTGCTAACCCGGAAATGACGAGCGGGATGAGCGTGACTAAGCCTCTCAAAATCTGACAAATCTTTTAAACTGACCTTTGTCTGAAATGAAGACAGATTCAGCAACTGCATGGCCTATTTCTCGCTTAAAATGTTTTTAGAAACACGTTTCGTTGAACTATCTTTGTAAAATTTGACATTGTATTCAGAATCGGAAAGGGTTTTATTGCCAAGTACATTTAACACATACAAGGAATTTGTTTTGGTGTTGTTGGTGCACGTCACACATTCTTTAGATGGAATATTAAACAATATAAGTATAGGTACAAACAATTTAAGTATATTTACAAAGTATGTATTAAGTTAAAAATAAAGAATAAATAAAGATATAAATAAAGAGCATTACAGCAGAGAGAGAACAGTGGCATGAAGCTGGAGAGTCAGGGTGGTTTCCGGGCCTTGTTAATAAGGCTAGTGGCAGCGGGGAAAAAGCTGTTCATGTGACGTGAGGTTTTGGTCCTGACGGACCTCAGCCTCCTGCCAGAGGGGAGTGTCTCAAAGAGTTTGTGTCCGGGGTGGGAAGGGTCGGCCACAATCTTTCCAGCACGCTTCAGAGTCCTGGTGGCGTAAAGGTCCTGGAGCGGTGGCAGATTGCAGCCAATCACCTTCTCCGCTGACCGAATGAAACGCTGCAGTCTGCCCTTGTCCTTGGCTGTGCTAGCAGCATACCAGAGGGTGATGGAGGATGTGAGGGTGGACTCAATAATGGCTGTGTAGAAGTGCACCATCATTGTCTTTGGCAGGTTGAATTTCTTCAGCTGCCACAGGAAGTACATCCTCTGTTGTGCTTTCTTCACGAGGGAGCTGATGTTCAGCTCCCACTTGAGGTCCTGGGAGATGGTAGTTCCCAGGAAGCAGAAAGACTCCAGTGTCAATTGTGGAGCCACAGAGGGTGATGGGGGCAGGTGGGGCTGGGTTCTTCCTGAAGTCCACAACCATCTCCACTGTCTTTAGAGCGTTGAGCTCTAGATTGTTTTGCTTGCACCAGGTGGTCAGCCTCCCACCTGTAGGCGGACTCGTCACCATCAGAGATGAGTCCGATGAGGGAGGTGTCGTCTGCAAACTTCAGAAGCTTGACAGACTGGTGACTAGAGGTGCAGCTGTTGGTGTACAGGGAGAAGAGCAGGGGGGAAAGAACACAGCCCTGGGGCGATCCGGTGCTGATGGTTTGTGAGTCGGAGACGTGTTTCCCCAGCTTCACATGCAGTGATCCACCTGCAGGTAGAGTCGGGCACGCCTAGCTGGGAGAGTTTCTCCTGGAGCATAGCCGGGATGATGGTGTTAAAGGCAGAGCTGAAGTCCACAAACAGGATCCTGGCGTAGGTTCCTGCGGAGTCCAGGTGCCGGAGGATGTAGTGGAGGGCCAGGTTGACTGCATTGTCTACAGACCTATTGGCTCTGTAGGCAAACTGCAGGGGGTCCAGGAGGGGGTCAGTGATGGCTTTGAGGTGTGAAAGCACAAGGCGCTCAAAGGACTTCATAACCACAGAGGTCAGGTTGAGGGGTCTGAAGTCATTAAGTCCTGTGGTCCTTGGCTTCTTGGGGACAGGGATTATGGTTGAGGTCTTGAAGCAGGCTGGCATGTGGCATGTCTCCAGTGAGGTGTTGAAAATGTCTGTGAACACTGGAGACAGCTGATCAGCGCAGTGCTTCAAGCTGGATGGGGAGACAGCATCCGGTCCAGCAGCTTTCCTGGGGTTCTGTCTCCTAAAGAGTCTGTTGACGTCCCTCTCATGGATGGAGAGAGTCGTCACTGAGGTGGGGGTGGAAGGGGGGCACCTTTATGGAGGGCATTGGAGGGGAGGCCCAGGACCCTGCTGAGGTGGGGGAGGTGGAGGTGAAGCACAGTGGCTGTAGCTGTAGGGAGGTGTCGTGGGGGGATGGTGTCAGAACTGTCCTTTGTCTTTCAAATACTCATCCAGACTGTTGGTAGCAGTCCTGAACACATCCCAGTTAGTAGAATCCAAACACGACTGGAGATCATCCACAGCCTCACTGGTCCACTTCCTTGATGTCCTCACTACAGGTTTGCAGAGCTTTAGTTTCTGCCTGTAGGCGGGGATCAGGTGAACCATTACATGGTCAGAGAAACCCAGTGCAGCACGGGGGACTGCGTGATAAGCATCCCTGACTGTGGTGTAACAGTGATCCAGAATGTTCTCCTCTCTGGTCGGGCATTCAATATGCTGTCTATATTTAGGGAGTTCATGAGTGAAGTTCCCTTTATTAAAGTCTCCAAGGACAATAACTAGGTAGTCCGGGTTGGTCCGCTCCACACACAGTATCTGGTCAGCAAGCATGTGCTGTGCGTCCTGTACGTTGGCCTGCGGTGAGATGTAAACACCGACCAGAATGAATGAGTGGAACTCATGGGGTGAATAAAAAGGCTTACAGTTTATGATGAAATATTCCAGGTCAGGAGAGCAATGCTGCTGGATCACTGTCACGTCGTTGCACCAGCCGCTGTTGATGTAGAAACCGATTCCTCCACCTTTAGTTTTGCCGGAGAGATCCGTGTCTCTGTCCGCTCTGAAAAGCTGGAAGCCTGCCAGCTGCGGTGCAGAGTCCGGTATTAATCCACAGAGCCACGTCTCCGTGAAGCACAAAACAGCAGATGAAGAAAAGTCCCAGTTTCTCACCAACAGCAGTTGTAATTCCTCCAGTTTGTTGGGCAGTGAGCACACGTTAGAGAGGAATATTCCCGGGAACGGTGTGCGTATTCTGAATGAAGCCGCCATTATGCCTGGTTGAAAAATCCAGGAGCAGCCAGACCCACGTGACGCCTTCGTCCAATCAGCTGCCGGCTTTCATTTTTTGGGTGACAATACAGATTAGCGCCGCCTGCTGTTATGGAGACGTATTACGTCACGCGCAGAATGTACTCTCAAATCGGCGTCGTTTCGGTGTGTTCCGAGGCACTTTTTTGACCAACTCGGAGAGGCAGTCAATCCGAATGCCTTTTCTGCTGACGGTCGGCTGCCGAGTTGGTGTCATGGGCTTAAGATGGTAAACATTATACCTGCTTAGCATCAGCATGTAACATTGTCATTGTGAGCATGTTAACATGCTAACCTTAGCCTCCTAGCATAGCTGTAGACTCTTAATCTTGTTCCTTTAATTGGTCCCATCTGTATTCCTTCAAATAAAAATAAAAAAGCAGAAAAAAAATCGGAAAAAGGACCTTATATTGTGCCAATAGTTTCACAATGGTTAATTGTAAGAGAGGCTAATGTGTAACAAGTCTGGTTAAACATGGATCTCTTACACTATGACATCATCACCCTAAAAGCAATAGAATGGTGCACCTAAAGAAACAAATCAGACAGTTATTATGTGTCCAGACCCGGACAAGGTGTTGAGCTACAGTTCCTTTTACCTCTTTGGGCAGCGAGATTCTCTGAGAAATGTTTGTTACCTAATCTGCCACAGTTGTAGGACATAAAGAAAACAACATCAGTGGGCCGTAATCAATCATTTGAAACAGCAGATAACTTGAATGATGAAAGTTCATTAAGTATACGTGTTAGACACAGGGATTATGAGTGATATTACATTTTGATGAACTGTGGGTTGGATGGCCAGTATAACATTACACACCTGCAGAATGTAGAGCACATTGTGTTCTAATGCATTCTTGTCCTTCCTGTCAATCTAATACATGGAGCTAATGTGTCCCTGATGACATAATGTTAGTGTTATATCGTCTCCTCCAGGGACATGTTAGTACTCCAGTTAACATCTTTGAAAAACATTTACACAATGTTTCATGGGGTATCAGGTGACAAGAGGATTTTAGTCGTGTTGAGTCAAGGTGGCCTCGAAAGTTGTGCATCTTATTAAAAACAACAACAACATACCAGATGGATGAAGTCAGCTTGTGAAAAAAAAGAGATGCTTGTGGGTCCTTTGCTTTTCAGATTTCAAAGAGAGAACATGAGCTCATTTCATCTTCGCCATCCACATGCAGTAATGTATTTTCATCATTAGGCCTATTACAAATATAAACTATCTGAAGGGAAAGTGAGTGCAGCCAAATTATCTTCTTCCATTTTGTCACCTCTGTAACTCCTCAGTTTGACAGAAACAGTCCAAAATAGAATATTTTTCTGTTTTATTCGTGACCGATGTTAGAACTGCATCCACATTACCAACCACCATTTTGTGCTTTTTAAGTATTTTTTTCTTTGTCTTTTATGCTCTAAGCTGCTGTAACAGTGACATTTCCCGAACGACTAAAAATCTATCTATCATTAGAAGATAATAGGGCTACAGTGCTGTGTTAGGATCTTATTAGATGGTAATGTTTTTGTTTTCGTTCTTTAATTATTACAGTGTGTTCATGGTGTGGTAATGGAGCCACAGAACCTTGTACTTTATGTAACATTAAAACTTTTGTGCGTCTAAAACCAAATTGTGCCAAATTTATACTATTTTTGCTGATTTTTCTGTCTACCAGTACTAAATACGTTATTCTGTTCTTCATTGATGTATGTGCATCAGAATAGTTTTTAATCCTCAAATATATCAGTTAGTTAGTAGTTGATGACCTGGCCCTGACACATTACTTGACAGTTATACAACACAGGAACGACATTGTGTGTGCAGGATGAAACCTAACAGGACCTTTCAGTGCAGACCTGGCAGCAGACTAAACATGTTGAGGCCCATGTTGCCTCATCATGCACAGAGTAGTTCCCCCTATAGGCAAACTACAGGGGGCACAGTTGTGTGTTGTAGCATTTTCATGTTTGTCCCATGTGCACTCAGGTACCCCTGTATAGAGTCTGAAATGTGTCATGTTGTGCAATAGTAATGCAAACATGACATGGTAGTAACAGTAGTAAGGGTCTCCTAGTGGCATGGAAGTGTTCAAAGGTAGTGGGGCTTATTCATTCTATGCAGAGGCTGATTAAAGCTGCACTTGGTATAATTTAATTTTGCGATATCAGATATTATTTCACTGCTTATAATTTTTATGAGTGATGTTTGCTTAGAGACTGTGCAGAGCTCTTTACTCCCTAGCTTGCTTCTTTCCTTTTACTGAAAAGGGGTCTCCAGCCGGAGCAATGTGTGGATTTTCTGCTTATCTTAAACACATCTCGACAAGAGAATGCCCAAGAGACTGATTGATTGATTGATCATATCAGCAAATGCCCAATAATGACATCTGTTAATGCTGAAAAAGAGAGCCAGAGATACATGTAACAAAGCAAATTGAAAACCACTGTTGTGGTAGCCGTTATTTTTTATTAGGACTTCAGGCCTTGTCTTGCCAGCTAAGGCAAAGAAACCCTGGCTCTGTTGATCTTGCTTTGTGGTACAGCCCTCTAGAGTTTATTTAGTTCACAGTTTATGATGGTGCACATAGGGGTAGACATCATCACCTATTTTGTGTTATGTTTGTTTCAGGGGAGAGTCTGATGCAAAATACATAATTTCGGGTTTTGTCTTTTATTCAGGTCCATGCAGTAACAACATGTCAAACTGAGGTAAAACAAAACTAATCTAAGGGATCTATTGAAATTGCTATACATTTATATTTTTGTCTTTAATGTCAGAAACCAGAAGTCTCTTGTCTGTTAGTCAGGAAGCAGCTCAACTTTAAGGTGGTCCTAAATTATGATTCATGTATTCTCTCTTAGTAAATCATTTTATAGGGGTTTGGCAAGAGAAATTACTATGAATGTTGAAATGAAATCTTCCTGGTTGTAGACTTATATTTTATATTGTAGTTATCTGTTTCTGCAGCTTCCTGCTTTGGGGCTGACCAGTGTGCAGCATTTGTTCCGCAGACAGATTTAAAAAATAAAACATTTGACTGAAAACTTCTGATGACTGTTTTCTTTTGACTAATGAAATAAAAACTTTATTCAGACTGATCAACAAAAACACATCAATGTTTAAAGGAGACACGACTGACTTTCTCTTTTATGTAAGCCTTTGTTCCAGGAGGTCATGGCAGCTACCCTTTTCTTTCCTAGGAATAGGATCATGGTGATGATGGATGATGAGGTCACCTGAAGAAACTTCATCAGGCATCATTTCAGGTGTTTCTCCTTCTGTGGTGAAAAGGGAATGTGACAGACCCTGAAAGCTCTCCCAGAGAGGGCAGTGTTAAAAAAGACATTGTAGATCCATACAGCAGATTCATACAGCCAGTTCATTGGGACAGATGGATATTTTCAAGTTTTTATAACTACGTCTTATTCTGTAAGCACTGGCAGATAATGTGACATGATTTCCTATTTCACAGTCTGTTGCATGCATTGAGAAACAGTCTGGTGGCTCTGGTGGAGGTAGTTGGCAAGATGAGGGAGATGAGAGGGATGAGCAAAAACCTTAAAACCACAGAAAACATATTTTCCTTTGGTATGACATCGCCAGGCACCAGATTGTTTTCCCCTCGGAAGCTGTGAGTAAGTGGGCAGGTGAGTGCATGCACACGTGTGAGCAGTTGATGTCCTGCACATATTGAATTCCTGCATCCCCCAACTCCCCCCCATCTCCTCAGCAAGACAGTATCTGTCAGCGGACAGAGCCCTGTTCTCTGCCAGGGCTGCAGTCATCTACCCCATGGTGGGTTACCATGGTACTAGGATACACTAGAGAGAAACAGTGTTGTACCTACAGAGTCTGTGCCGTCTAATGTTTGCACATTCCACAAAGAACTTCTTCTCAGTCACAGGGAATTAACTAAGTCAATACTGATAAGCGAGAAAAAGAAACTAAACATCACATCTCGCTTTCAATAAGCTTTGTTTGGTTTAAGTTTCAAGCCTAGGTAGTTCTTTTTGTCAAACAATACCCCTTTTACAATTTTACTACCATTACGTAATTGGTGAAAATGTACAGGGGGTGAAATGTTGCACTCGGGGATATATGTAGAATGCAAGCATTCTTTTTCCAATGCTCACCTTTAAATTTAAGGCAGTAGTAGTTAGTACAGTAAGGTAGTTCTTAAATATTTGCCCATGCATCTTCCTGTGTGCAGTAAGAAATACATTCTCTTTATGGGTTATTTGACTGCAGGGGAAGGCCAACTTTAACAGACACCCAAATGAACCATGTTTTCACAATATATTATAATACAATAAAAACTGTATTAATACAGCTTTGGAGAATTTTTTAAACTATAACTTTTGGGGTCCTGATTGCACCAAATGATGCGGGTGGCAGTTACTAATTGCTACAATGTGTATCGACTTTGCTGCTGTATTTACACAGGTTTTCAGTGTTGGTGCAGGCTGTCACATCACCATTATATAAAAGTCTTAATGTTTGCTGCCAATCCTAGACATTACCTTTTAGATACTAGTAAATGATTTTGCCTAATGTGTTTTAGAAGAAATACAATGCTGAGTGGATGTTTGGATTATGGTCGCTGTGGGTGGAAACAATAAGAGTAAAGTTGTGGGTCCTAAAACCAAAACAATAAGCAGAAAGACACTAAAATGCTCTGTACAGATGCTGGCAACTGCAGAGTCGGCTGATAATTATCTGTCTTCGTAAAAAGTGCGAACAGGTTTTAGTTGTGGGTTATTTATAATGTGATAGTTACTGAGTGTAACGGTTAGTTTGTTTGCGGGTGTACAAATGCATGTGTATGTATGTGGACGTAGATAATTGTTTTGCATATTGATGTGATTTTACTAGGGCTGTCAAAATAACGCGTTAATTTCGATTAATCTGAGAAAAAATAACGCGTTAAAAAAATGACCGCAGATTAATCCATTCCGTATTGACGTTTGCATACAGACGAAAATCTGGTGCCACTGATATGTCTGCGCTTCTCTCTGATGCTCTAAAACAGACGTTACAGGAAACACAAACCCCGCTGCATGTGACGCTAGTTAATACAATACTCAACAGCAGCTAACGTTAGCCTACCGCTAGCTAGTAGCTGGATTAAACACGGTTAAAATGCTGACAGCTAACGCTAAACGGTGTAAAGTTTGACTGTTTTACTGTAGAGGATTCAACACCGGGATGTAACATTCTGCAGCTGCCGTCGGAAAAACAACACAGACGGTGCGTTCAATAAAACTGGTAAACTACAGCCTCGTGGTGCATTTGAAGTTATTGTAAATGTCCTTTTCCTATCTGGTTGTTGTTTTTGTCGTTCAACAGCAATTTACTAGTGAAATAAGTTATTGTTATTGTTATACATTATTATTAAATCATTTAATTTTGACCATATGGCCTTAGCAATAAACAAGCCGTTCTTTAATGTCACCAACTGTTGTTTAGTACCCTTTTTTTTATTTTCTTTTTTTACTTTCTTAAAAAGTATCGGTTCAGGCACCGTTAATTATGTATGCGATTAATTTCAATTAATTAATCACAAAGTATGTAATTTATTAGATTACATTTTTTAATCGATTGACAGCCCTAGATTTTACATATATTCTTGTAATGGAATGTCTGTGATGTAATGGGTATGTATTGTGTGTCTAGTGTGGACTAGAGAGGATGGATACCCGAGCCGGGCCGGGTTCGGACAAATATTTAGAAATGATGTTTGGGTTCGGGTCGGGCTCGGTCACATCAGCGCGTTAAGGCACTGAACATTTTAAATTTTAAAAAGCTTTTAATTTAGGTGCGTGCCTATGTTAACGTGAATTCCTTCCTACAGTTGCTTAATAAAAGTGGGCTTTCCACACAAACAAACATACATGTGTCAGTAGTATGAGATAAATAACAAGATTTTAACTGTGTTGGGCTCGGGTCGGGCTCGGACATAAATATCTTAATGCCTGTCGGGCTCGGGCCGGGTTCGGTTACTGCTCTTTCGGATGTGGGCCGGGCTCGGACAGAAAAATGCGGCCCGATCCGCACTCTAGTGTGGACCCCATGGAGTACACTGTAATCCCAGATTTAGCTGTAATTAAACTTTTTAGTGATCACTACTTATTATTTCATGATTTGTTAAAAACCACAATGATTACTAAATCACATTAGGTGTTTGTAAGAAGCAGCTTAAGTATGCAGTGCACAGATTATATTAAGCAGAGATAACTAAGGTTGTTAAGTTTCTGTATGGGAGGGGCGGGGTCATTTGAACTGTTCTGTGCTGAAACATAGACTGTATAATATTAATGGACAGAGCACGTGTGACGTCACCCATTGGTTTGTGGAGATCTGCTACGAGTCATCGAGTTTGCCGTTACGGGCGCAGCCATCCTGGTTGTGGATGTGACGATTTTAGACGAGAGGGAGGAGGGAGGGAAGAGCCTTTACACTCTACTTCACGTTACACACTTTCACTGGAAATCACATCATAGCCACGCCCTAAAACACCCCTTGCTTTATCGCCGATTTTAAAATCAACGAGACCATAATTCAAAAAATGAACATCATTCTGTGTTGAAGAAGACTTAAAACTAGCGATTGAGACCATAACCTCATTATGAAAATGTTTACTGAGGTAATAAATCAAGTGAGAAGTGGGTCACTTTCTCATAGACTTCTACAGAAACCGACCTCCTTTTGCAACCACACGTGTCGCCCCCTGCTGGAATTCAGATAGAATGGAGGTTTAAGGCACTTCCGCATTTGCAGCACTTCGTCGAACCGGATGCTTTGTCCATTAATATTAACAGTCTATGTGCTGAAGTGATGCAAATGCTTGTTTTGAACGGTTTCTGTCCTAGTTAAAGTGTGTTTTAATAATTTTCTGTTAATGTTTTGGGTGTGCATTTATGTTATCTGGGTTTTAGTTTTGTATGGTTGATTTAGTGTTTATCTACATTTATTGTTGTACCATGACCGAGACACAGGCGGGGACTGATGGCGTCTGGGCAGTGACAACAAGACTAGTGACATTGTGCAAGTCACTTGAGTCAGTATTGATATATAGGCGAGCCGAGGCGAGCTTGCTATGTTTCAGACTGTCTGCTCGACCTAATTGCATTTTAACATACTACATTTATACACCAAACCTACAGTAGGCCTAGCTAGGCTACGTGCAGAACATTGTATGTTATTTCAGAAGTGAAAGAATGGCTTTTGTTGTGGATTTGCTTTACCCTGACTCGAGGAGAGACTTCACTTGGTCGTCTGCTACAGATCCACTCATGACAACGTAGCCGGCTGATTCGCACGATTGACTGACTCACACGAGAACTCATGAGTCATCGAGGACTCATGAAATCTCTAGTGAGTCCCATGGTCTGCGAGCTTGCAATGTTTCCTGCTCTGAGTCTGCTTGTCGGGAAGTTCCTATGACCTGTCTCGTCTTTCTGCTCACTCAGGCGCTTGAGTTGACTTGTGGAGTTGTGGTTGCCTATGAAATTGTAAGTTATAAAGCTTTTGGCAGCTAAGATGGCTAGTAGTAGCTAATGTTGCAAGAGGTTTGTGTGTGGCGCTGTTATCATTTTAGATTGAATTGTAATAGGACACAAATGATCCGAGTTAATGATACTAGAGACTCGCGACTCATGAGTTAATTTAAAGAGTCGGGTGAAAGACCCGAGTGAGTCACGACTCAAACAGGTTTAATTGTCATTGGGACAAAAGTAATGACTACATTGTTCTTAAATTCATACTGTCTTAAGGGAAAATAAACTATGTTGATATGAACAAATCATTCTCTAGTAGTTGTAAGTAACCCAATGTTTTATATTTGTTACATTTCTTTGCATGTTTAAAGCTCCAGTGTGTAGTTTCTGTCTCCCCAATGAGGAATTCTAAGTTTGACAACAAAACTGTCGGCGCAGCCACATGATACATGATCCGTGATCTCGCACCACCCCCAACCCTCCTCCTCGCAGTTGCTAGTAGCCAAGGAGGACAAAAAAATTAATTATTAATAGTAATAATAATAATAATAATAATAATAATTATTATTATTATTAAAAAAACATGATGGACTCTTCAGAAGAAGTCATTATCTTCACTCGACACCAGTTTCTGAACATAGCCATACTGAGAAATACAGAGAGAGTTGTATGGAGTGATTAGCTTTGTATCAACTCATTTGGCAATGGCTTGAATGTAATGCACTAAAGCTTTAACTTAATATGCTAATTTATTATTTAATATGCTATTTTAGAAAACAATTGAAAAAAAATTATGTTTACTGTTTACTTTATGTTTATTTAATTTGTCTACTGCATCATACTCACCTTGTGTAAAAACTTAGATGGTTTAATTTTTATGAAAATTTCTAGTAAAGTCAACTAATTCGGGATAACAGTGTAGCTGACTAAACAATAAACTACGAATGTCCAGCTTATATACAGTTAGCATTATACAGTATGTGGTCATTTGATACATTTGTGGATATTAAATGATTGATAAGTGCAGCTTTAAAGTAATAACCCCGAAGATTTTATTTAAATAAACATCTGTTAAGTTACTATTGTGGGATGAGGTGACGCAATGGTGATTGAGCATATGGCCCACTGATGAAAGCCCTTGAATTTGCAGTACGCACTGGGATATTCACTCTTTAACTCACTTGTGTGTGAAACTGGCCTACTGTTTATTACGTTCTCTGCAGGCGTTGCAAGTAAACGGTTACTATGGCCGAACAAACAAGGAAAACAGCAGTGAGATGATGAAACTTCAAAAACATGTGAAAGTGAGATCCAAAAACACACTGCAATTACTGCTTATAGCCGAGGGTGCTGCTAAATAGAACAAAACGATGATCTTCAGGAACGTAACTTTAATAAGAGGACAGTCATTCCCCAACCTAACCCAAACACTTTCTATAGTTGCCACAAGTGGATGTCTAAGGAAAAACAAATACAGTATGTTTTGCAGAAACTATAATTAAAAAGGTTTCCTCATTATTTTCCAAAAATCCAGGCAGCATCATGTTTCTTGTAAAATTACAACAAACTAAAAGTATTTGATGTTGCAAATTATTAGTATGTACCTATATTTTTCAGGACACGGGGTTGTTGCTGGGAGTGATTTGTCTACTTTAGGTCTGTTGACTCTTTTACTGAACACACAGCCCTAAAAATGTGTCATCTCCAAAAAAATTCTTCTGTGTTCTGTGTTGCATACCTCAGGAATCCTATTGAGAAAGAATAAAGGCACATAACTCAAAGAGCATGCCTTTGTGCCAAAACAAAATATCAATCATTAATTACTGTCTGTCCTGGGGCATAGTTAGAAATTGCTCTGACTGTGAATTCTTCAATGCAAAGACATCACTTTGTTCTTGATGTATTAGGTCTGGGTGCCAAAAAAGATTTGGACCATGAGGGAAGAAACAGTTCAAGGCTGACAGAGGTTACAAAATAAGATATTTTGGCATACACTAAATAAAATACACTTAACAGTTCAGCTCTATCTGTCTACGTTAAACATTTTCCCACACATGCATGCCTGGACACATACTCAGACTCACGAGCACTTCATTTCCTCCTTCCTCTTCATATTTGTCCACTTAAGTGGCTCAGTGTTTGCAACATCTCAACAAATTTGTATACACTACTTGTAGTGCTGTAAAAAGCTTAAATGGAGCACTGTGGTGAAAGGAAGGAATTGGCTTCTTCAGCGCTCAGTTAGTCTATATCCATGACGTTCCACTTCCGGGATTGCTCAGGTGCCGCCGGAAATTCTGCAGGATGTTTTTCATTTTGGCAGGATGTCTTTCATTTCGGTCGGATGTCCATTACCTTCCGCTTTCTTTGTGTTTGCATTTTAAACTCTGGTGGATTTATGAAGACTATGGTTAACTGCTCCTCAGATCTCTGCAGGGTAAATCCAGACAGCTAGCTAGACTATCTGTCCAATCTGAGTTTTGTTGACACATGTTCCACCAAAACAAGTTCCTTCCTGAGGCTATTTTGCAGCGGCGCCATTGCTCCGTGCGGCGCCCAGCGTCGCCCAAGACGATTGTGATTGATTAAAAGAAATGCCAATTAACCAGTGCACTTTTTCTCCCATCCCGGAATGCTGAGTGGACTAGCAGACCCACCTCCGCAGCACTGTGGAGGAAGGTCTGGCAATGCGAGCGCAAGAGCACTTGCTGACTGATTTGGTGCCAGGTGTCAGTGAGGAGCTGATGACCAGAGAAGCAGTTCAATCAGGAGAGACAAGTAAATGAAGATTTATGTTTATTCAGCCAGGAACGCTCGCCATAGATTTAACCATTTATTGCAACAAATGGAAATACAGTTATGCTTGGCACTGACTCTTAATAATGTTCCCTGGACCAGCCAAGCAGCATGCTAAGCTAAAACAGGGAGCGCTATGCAGAAACCCAAATCGGTATAAAAGAGTGAGCCCAAAGAAAAACATTGAAAAACATTTTAAACTTTGAGTCATGTTAGGATTCTGAACTAGGAAGGTCGTGGCCAGGGTCTAGTCTAGCTAGCTGTCTGGATTTACCCTGCAGAGATCTAAGGAGCAGTTGACCATAGTCCTCATAAATCCATCAGAGTTTAAAATGCCAACACAAAGAAAGCGGAAGGTAACAAACAACATGACTGCAGAAAATGAAAGACATCCGGCGGAATTTCAGGTGGCACCTAAACAATCCCGGAAGTGAAACTTTGTGGATATAGACTAGCCAGCAAGAAACCTCAGTCCGTTTGTTGACCAAAACTACTTCTTTATTTTTCTTTTCTCCCACAATCTGGACTGTGACAACCAGATTTCGAGAACATAAGCACACTGACAGCCATTAGCCAGTCTTGATTCTCTTTGTTGCCTCAAAGCTATTTGTTTTGACTTTGCTCACCGCCAAATGCACATCATATTGTTCTACATCAAAAGAGAACGACAGACAGAGAGAACTGTGTTACATGTGCCTGACAAGGTAATGGTTAGTAATGGATGAAACAAAATTCCTTATGATTCAGCTCTTTACTGTATAGTGCGAACATTGTGATCGTGCCTGTAAATAATTCTGTTCTCATTTCTGACTGTTTGAACTGTCAGGTTCAGCTGGGAGTCAACGCTGAGCAGTGTTCATCTGGCCAGTTTTGAGAAAAGGCAAATATGAGCTTGATATTGACTAAAAGTTAAATCAGTTGGTTTATTATACTGAGATGCAATACTATCATGTGCCGGTTGGTTGCCCACTAGCAATTCTAAGCATGGAATTATTAAGAGATAGTATTCCAAGATGGTGACCCAGTACAGCTTCACAGAACAGCTAGCATGGCTGCAGAGTCTGTAGATTTATTTTCTATTATGACAAGTAATATAGCCTAGTGATTGTGGCTGAACTCTGACAACCATTACTTAATGTTTTGTCTGCAATTGCTGTAGACTATCTGAAAAATGCTGAGCCACATAAACAATGTTATATAAAAAATGAAAAATCCAACCTTCTGAAACAAAGCTTCCAAATAAGGAAAAGCTCACCAGTCTGTAAAAATGTAGGAGGAGGAGGAGGAGGAGGGTAACAAGATGGCGGCAGGTAGAGCAGGGAAATCTGCCCAGGGACTACAGATGAAAAATAGCCTCTAACTCTGGCGCATACAGCAATGTTTAATAATGCGCACTGTACCTGTTAAATAAACCAATAAATACAAATTAAAATAATCATCACATATCTGATTTAATTGAGCATTTTGGTCTGTATGTGTGCTGGTTGAGAAACACACAAAACATACACTTACTACACTTACTCTTACACTTTTATCAAAAGGGACGTGCTCCTGGACTTGACTGATCATGGTTGTTGATCTTAGTAATAGTGCTCTGATATGTCTAATGTAATAACAGAGATTTATGGTATCAGTTACAAATGAGAGAATATTAGAGACACAATGGTTTCCAGCACAGGCATGTCTTCAATTAACAGAAAATTCTTCTGACTTCCAGTCACACTTATTTAGTGTGTCAATAACCTCTCCAACTTTGGGCCACATGTCATTGTATACCAGAAAGAAAAAAAAAACTTTCAAAGATCTACTTGGTGGATATGAAATCGTCATCTGATTTACACATGCCACATCATACTGTATGTGGTTGCCTTTCAAAGCCTCAGTTATGCAGTTGCTGTTCCACTGACTCATTTCTTCTGGCAGGAGATTATATTAGGGACTTTTTGGAATGGTAATCATCCAACTAGCTCATAGAAAAGGTAAATACCCCAGTTTCCTCGAAGGCATATATTTACTCTGTAATATATGTTTATGGGTTGTTTAATCCTTTTGGATACACCCATAAACCTGAATTGATGATTTGCCAAATCTAAATAAAAAACAGTCATGTTATTTACAGTAATCTGATATCACCTACAAACCTGTGGGTACTTTGTGGAGGTATAGGGTTATGTGCATGGTGGTTTTGATTTTTTGTTTACATGTGTGAATATGTAGAAACATGTATCTAAATGTGTGTACTGTATGTATTATACTGTGTGGTGTTGCATGCCACCATACAAGCATACTACCTCATTTTTTCTCCTGCTTATGGAGAAATGTCGAGTGCCTGGCTTGGCAGCATTGCGGCATCATCTAGTGCAGCTGTGGAAGTCTGTGCCAATGGCTCTGCTACCCATCAGTCATGGAGTCCTAGCAGGCCAACAGCTGACCGTGCACCACACAGCACCATGGAGTCCATGCTCAACACACACACATAAAAAAACTGACAAAACAGTGATGTCATTGTCTTTGACACGACATAACAGCAACAGCCATTGGCCTGGCTGTCCTCTCTGGATTGTGGGAAATAATCCCAGCTATATAGAAGCAGCCCACAAGTCTCCTACATGTTCTTTTGTTGGAACAAAACTACTATGTGTGTAGAAGAAGAAGAAAAAAAAGAGAGCGAGAGAGAGAGAGAGAGAGAGAGAGAGAGAGAGAGAGAGAGAGAGGTGCAATTCAGTAACACATGCACTAAGAAAGTGAACAAAACAGCAGATAAACTGTCTATGTCTAAAGACATTCTGCTTCTGAAACGCTTCAAGTGCACAGTGGAACCAAAATATATATTCCTTGAAAAATGGTATCTCCATATTTATTTATTTAATTTTTTTTATAAATCAATGCTGTTGGTCACCCTCTACGTCAGTCTGTGGGTTTTACAAATATTTGACCAATGAAAAGTATCAAAAAGAGCTAGTGACTAAATGTCATAACTCCGTCATCAAACTGTCTGCAAAACATCATAACTGCAAACCCGCCTCCATCTTGAATGAAGTACCTCAAACAGCAGAGTTGAAGTAGTAAGTATGTTTTCAGAAAGTAGCAGCTCTGGACTGAAACTGCACATATTTTATGGAACTTTTTCCAATATTTGAGATTAACGGTTCTTTTTTTTTTTTTTGTCATAAAATCGGCGGAAACCATCTCACCACAAAATCCACTAACTGTTCTTGATTTTTCAATTGCATCATACAATCTTCCCCAGCAGACAAAATTATCCCATTTGTCATGTCTTGTATGTTCCAATTTCCATAATCCCATGTTTTCCATGACTGTCATTTTATTACCCCTAAAACTGTATAAGGGCTACAAAAAGCAATTTTCACTTTCCATGACTTTGTTGGTGATGTTAACAGCTAACATCTTAGTCATTGGTTACTAGGACAGTTTGTAGTCACAGAACTGCCATGCAAGGCACTGGCATGGCACAAGCAAATGTGGTTCAGTGTCTGGCTCAATGACACTTCAACACGTGGACAGGAGACAGGGATGGAACCCCAATCCTGCCAATAAGCCACTGAGCCACAGCTGCCCCATTTAGTGCAATTAATTTAGTTGGCCATGTTAAATAGATCTATTCTCTGCAGTGTATCACAGTAACTGCAACAGACATTTTAATAGCATGTAAACTATGAAGACAATCAACAATAAAAATCCCTGCAAGAACATGAAATGGTAAGAGGGTCAAATTTGTAAGCACTTCTGCAATGACACAGCAAATCTGAACTTTATTGACTTGCGAAAGTTTCAGTGTAGGATCTACACTCTTTACTCCGTAATTTCTTCCACATGACTGCTACATTGAAATAATTAAGTCCAAATGACATAAACCACATAACTCTAAAAGCCGCTGTGTATTCATAATGGAAACTGTGCATCGAACATTGTGTACAGAACATGATGTGATGTCAATGAATATACTTTTAGGCATATGTTTTGTGTAGATGGAAATCCAATGCATTTAGGCCAATTTAGGCCAATTTAGGCCAAAGTGTTATTTTTATTACTTTATTATTTCGTAAGCAAAGTGTTTGGCTTGGAAGTGTTCCTTGCTTGAAGAGCCGGTGGGAAATGTAAAAGAATAGATGTGCACACTGGTAACATGCACACTGTGTGAACTCCAAATAAACAAAGACTGTCCCTCCCCCCTTACACACACACACACACACACACACACACACACACACACACACACACACACACACACACACACACACACACACACACACACAGACACATCTTGATAGAAGCTCACAGCACTTTTGCGACACTCGAGGGGAAAGGGCAATGAGACATCACTTGGAATTTGCTAAATGATTTTTTCAGATGCAGGACAGTGAAGATTCGTGGTGACCAGCTCATCTTTTGGCTCTGCAGATGGTGTCAACGCGCCCTGCTAGCAAGCTTCACTGACGTCAGTGTTTTCCACAGTTTTGCTCTTCAGTGCACTGACCTCAAACCAATTTCACCACCACAAAGTACTCAAAGGTGCAGACAGATTATACCTGCCTTACCCACAGTGCATCTCCCCCATGTCCCTCCAGGACATCATTCCTCACCCTCACCTATCATTTCGGGAAAGGATAGTTGCAGGTTTTCAAAGTGACCAAGTGAAGTATTGTGCTGTTGTTTTGACGGTACCCTCCTACACGCGTAATAAATAGACTTGCTTTTGCCAAAGCCCTCATGTACAGGGTGTTTGTTGCTGCCAAATACCTCCAATTCGAATTTTTCTGTTTGACAAAGAATCCTGTGTCCTCTGCATGTGTGCGTAACTGATTGTCACTTCCCCCATTCTCACTTACAGTTTAGAATAGCATTTCTTTTTACTTACTTTTATAGGCATGCGGTGTAAACAGATTGATTTCATTTTCACACTTTGTCTTTGTATTTTATATTCCTTTAAGGGTTACCAGATGCTACCTGCTTTCTTTTATTTTTTGCCTGCGTTACCTTTACTTTGTTCTTTAAACCGCTGTAATGTCATGTTATCAACTTATTCTAATAAAAGAAATGAGTAAATAATAACACCTGTTTGCTGTTATCTAGATGTAGGTATTATGTCATTGGGACATCTCTCCATGCTCAAATGTGCAAAGCTAAATACTTCAGAAACATGAATTTGCAAACATAATTTAGTTTGGTAATATGTGTAATTTAGTTGATAACAATAACTTTATTATACAACATCATAATGCTGATTTTTAAACAAGCGTTATGGTATCAATGCCAGCTCGGCAGACTAAAGCTCTGTCTGTAACGACGAAAAAAATAATGGGCACAATTGTAAAAGCTTTGACTGCTTATCACAAGAACAATTGCATATTTTAAGCAACCTCCCTACATAATAGTGGTCTCATTCTATGAACGTATGTTCTTTTAAGATTTTTTTTTTTTTTTAAAGACAGAAGTACACAAAACGCTTGTGTTGTGAAGATTATCCTGGGGCTGTTTGATTGACATACTCTAAATGTCTGAGTGGCTTTAGATATGGCTTTTACCAGTTTGCAACCATTATGAGTGTTCGGACAATCAGTCAGCCAGTTGACAGCTGTCTTACCTTTGATGGGCAGCTAGAAACTGAAGCCTTACAGTATTTTGGCTTCTTTTCAAAGCTATTTTGTCCTTTGGCTCACTGAGATGAAGTGCTGGCTGTTGACTAAAAGAAGAATGTTTAGGCCTGTCCTGTCAGTGGGATCAACCCCCAAGGGGGGGAGGGGGGGGGGCCTTGTCTAATTGTCATTTATGTGAAGTTTAGTAATTGCTTTGCCGTGAGCTATGCTTTTTTCACTGCTTTCTTCCCACCCACTCAGGACAGTGGAGCTACTGTAGCATTTATCTACAAACACAAAGAACCTTTAGTCACATTGGCTTCTTGGACCTCCCTTCAATTTTACTGTTATTGTTGCCTCAGTAAAAGGACAAAATAGATTTTCGTTCAAATATTTCCTTGCACGATAATAATTTTGCTACAAAATATAATTCATGTTCTTTCAAAGAAATGATTAGAAATCCACGCTCAGGAATGAAACACAAATATAACGCCTATAGACAGGTAGGTAAACACACAAGAACAACTTAAGTCAACTCATGACCCTAAATGGACACAAATGTATGATACATATAAACACACTTTACCCCAACACATAAAAGCACATGCAATGGCTGACTTTTTTTATTACATCATCTCCCAAGGTACAAATGATCGTCAACAAGACCATGAACCGCTCTGACAAGAAGAATGCAGGTCTCGGTCATAGCAGCGTGAGCTCTCATTCTTTAGGTTAATAGTGTGGTTGTAGAGCAGCCTACCTCTTGCCCATAAGGGGCAGGTGTTAGTTGTAAAATCCAACCGCTAAGCTACCCCCTGCTGTTTACTAGCCCAGCAGGCCAGGCCAGGCGTGAGCCCTGCGCTAATTGTACATCAATGCTCAGCTCTACAACAGGTAATCTCTACCAGGTGCTGTCATTCATGCGAACATGAGCATGTGATCACATAGAACTACCAAGAACAACATGAACATAGCAAGTTGAGGCATTTCACACACACACACACACACACACACACACACACACACACACACACACACACACACACACACACACACACACACACACACACACACACACACACACACACACACACACTGCGTGCTTGGATAAAGTCCAGGCACAAAGAGCTCGTTCTAGTCTGGGCTCTAGTTCAAGGAAGTTACACTCAGAAACTAATTGTTAAAGATTTACAAGGAGCAGTATAATTGATTGACTTAATTTAACACAGTGTGAATGGTCATTTCTCACTCACTCTGTGAAAGGGAGCTCTGGGTGGATCAGGTGGCCCCTCTGTCCCTGGAGTCAGAGTCTAGTTACAGTAGAGTAGGTCTGCGCAGGCTAACACAGGTATGGTACCTTATTTCTCCATGACTAAGATCTCTAATTCACATTGAATATATTATACAACTTAAAAGCCCTTTTATGGATCTAATAGACTTTTTGTACGGTAAAAGCTATTATCTACTAGAAAATGTACTATAACACCAACTCCTAGAGGTACTTACCGTAATAATATTGGATTGGATTAACAAAAATGTCCATAATCTTAATGGAAAAGGTACTGTTAATTTTCTGCCAGGACATTATCCGTTTTTCTACGGATGTTTTTCTTGTACGGATGTTTCTTTACCACAAGAATAAAGTCCAGGCCCTAATTTGTCTGTATACACTCTGTATATGTCAACCTTGGGATCACCATGCATCACCACAACATTCCCTTCCACAGACAGATGGAGAACAGTTAGACAGCCACACGTTATTACTTACATGCCTATTACACTGTACGACAGTGGCGCATATTTCCGTCAAAGTCATTCCTCAACCATCAAACAAATCTTTAATCTTTAAACCAATCACAATCGTCTTGGGTGGCGTTTAGCCCCAGTTGCAGCAACGGTGCCCTTCTGTGATCGCGCCCCCACCCCTCCTCCACACAGTTGCTAGTAGCCAAAGAGGACACGGAGGATTAAAAAAACATGATGGACTCTTCAGAAGAGGTCATTATCTTCACTCGAATTTCTGCACAGGAAAGTCGCCGGACGACAGAATCTTCTAAACACAGCCATACAGAGAAATACAGAGAGAGTTGTGTGGAGCTGTTAGTCTTGATTAGCTTTGTAGCAACTCATTTGGAAATGGCTTGAATGTATCGGACGTTCATTAATATAAAAAAGTTACGCACTAAAGCTTTAACCTATTAAAGACACTAAGGATCAGGTTTTTAAACACCTGGGAAACAATGTAAGAAGAGATATGATTTTTATCATGTTACAGTATGTAACTATAACTGTAATTAATGGTACATACTGATGATAAATTGAAGATGGTTTAAGGATTAGGGTAATCTCATCAATTACACAATATGCAATCAATAACCTGCCTTATATGTATAACGTCAGAGGTGGACAGTGCCAAAGAGACAAACATCCAAGCCAGTTCTTATTGATATTTTCATGTTCACACTAGTTAATAAATAGGTGTATCAATGCCATAGTTACGTATGATATCAACACAACACATCACGCATACCAGAGGATTGCAGTGATGTGTAACTAAAACATGCAGGTGAGTTTCCCCTGCCACATGTGATTTAATGTTTGTGACTCAGAGATCTTATCGTCAGTAACAACACCTCTGTGTCATTATTACAGAGAAGAGAGCCTCTGCTACGGGCAATCAGGCTTATTTGAAGTCACTTCACTGGTATGTTTGTCAAAGTTCTTCATAAACTTAGTTGTTCAAGATTTGACACAAACATATAGAACTGTTTGGATGGGATTACCAATTCAAAGGATAACAAGGTTTAATGTTTGACTTTTCAACTGGCATGGTTGGACAGTAGGTCAGAGTTCTTTGGTACTATAGGGGGGAAATAATCACTTATAAATTTAAGTCTTAGAACAACAGAATGTATTTTGGGCAGTTTATGAGCTTTTATACAGTATCTAATTGATAAAGATGTTTCCGGTATATTGTCTGGAGTTGATACATCTATCTACTGTCAAATTCAAGCTTAAGCTTATTTGTCATTGAAACTGTAAAAGTTAAGATGTACATGTACATGGAGATGTACAGTTAATTTCTTCAGGCCAAAGTATAAAACATAAAACCATCAAGACAAAAATATAACACAGATAACATCTGTGAATCTGAGTGTTAACTGAAAAAAAAAAAGTTAACTGAAGTGAGTGCAGGGTAGTGTTACAGTCTGGTGAAAGAAGCTGTTGCTTGACTGGGTGAAACTGAAGGCCTTTCCTACATCATACTTGTTAGATGTTCCTGGATGGGGGGGGGGGGAGACCCAGTGATCCTTCCAGCTGTCCCCACTATTCACTGCAGGGTCAAGGTCTTGTTTAAAGGTCTTGAAACAAGGTTCTAACGACAGAGGGTGTTGTATGCTGTACAGATTGTTAAGAACTTTGGGCCAAATTTGTGGTATTGGTTTGTCTAAATAAAATTGACTTGACTATTGAGAACAGGTCACTCAAGGTCTCATTGTGCTTAAAATTATGTTTGTCAGATCATCCACCACCAACCATTTGTACAACCTAGTTCCTTTCAGGAATACTAAATCCTTCAGTCTTCTCGCATCCACTGATGGGCCCTTTTGTCCAGGTGGTGGTGTTCAGGGACATGCACCTCAGCAGAGTGCACTCAAAGACATTTGGTGGAACCGCTGTGGTGGGGGATGGTCAGGACACGTCCTCCTCAAGTCAGCAACGTGCTAAACAAATAGCCCTCAGAGGAAAGATGTTGCTGTTAACCCGTGATCTATCTCTCACGAAATCCAGAATCCAGATGCAGAGAGAGGTGTTGAAATACAGCAAGGAGATATTATATATCACTTCCTATGTGATGATTGCAATGAAAAACTGAACTGAAGTGTACAAACAGTATTCTGGCATATATTGTCCAGGTGGTATTGGAACGTATGAAGGTTCTGGTTCACGTTCTGCCGAACCATATGGCATCATCTGTGGAGTGGTTTGAGCAATATGCAAACTGGAAGACGTCCATCAAGGTGGAGTGGCAGTCTTTTATCTGTCTCATGATTAACCCTTAGAAGCAACAGAGGTCATTGCAACAAGAAATTACTTGTTGAAGCAGGGTCCAGTTGACTCCTTAAGGTGTCAATATGCTTTCAATTAAGTCTTAGTCAAATTGTCCAATAGTGTCTTAAAACCCATTCCCCCAAACCTTTCCGGTGCGTCCAACAAATTTTGTAACTTCAGGAAATTCAACAGGTGTGTCAAGGTGACAAAGTATGAAGGTGTTTGTACTTCTCTCTCAAGCAATTTTTTCTTCACACAGCAACTTCTGTCATTGCAAAACTATGAATGTGTTTGAGGTAGAGATGTTCCAATACCGATACCAGTATCGGTATCGGCTCCGATACTGCCTAAAACGCTGGTATCGGTATCAGGAAGTACTGGAGTTTATGCACCGATCCGATACCACGTAATAAAGCCCTAAAGAAAATCTACGTTAAAGTAGTTTATTAATGTTCTTTTTCTGTTATAACTGACTGTCAAACTGCATAATAAAAGAAAGTTCTGTGGCATTCATTGTTTGTGTTTGTTCTTGTTTCACAAAGAGTTTAACCTGAGCCAGACTGACAACAAAGATAGAAATAATATCACATCCATACAGGGATAGTAGAATAGTGTTGTTAAAACATAATAAAATATATGACACACTGGTATCGGATCGGTACTCGGTATCGGCTGATACGCAAGTTCAGGTATCAGAATCGGTATCGGGAAGCAAAAAATGGTATCTTCTTATGGGGCCATTAGAAACACTACGTTTGCCTTCAATCCTTATTGTAATCCTTGTTGAAGCTGATACATGCTCCTCTTCCTTTCATTGCTTATACAATGAAAAAGATTAAATGATCACATGCACACATATAGTTTGGCTGCCAAACATTCCTGCGTGCAAAAGTCTCTACTAAGCATTCTAGGTGAATGCTGTCTCTGATACAGTCAGTGTTAAAAAAGGAGCAAGAAAATAAGCGTGTGGCCATACTGTTTTCGACACTGTTCGAGAATACAACAAACATTCATGGATCAGTCAGTGGGTGTGCATCAACTAATCTGAACAAAGGTCAATATAAAATACAGGAAAATTGGGTAAAGAGGGGGAAAGAATAGCTTCAAACTGACTTTCAAATAATGAATAGTTCAAGCAATGCTCACAATTCCCCTAAAATACTTGCTATTTCAGAGTAAAATGATGCTGTCAATTCAAGTACTTTTGTAAAATTAGTTTTTTCAGAGGCTGAAGTTTGCCAGAAGATAGTTTCATAATAGCAGCATATTTCTCCATCTGGTCTCGCGAGCCGATGCTAAAGTTGTTGTCAGAACAGTCTCTAGACGTTTATGTTTTCCAGACCTGTAACTGATCTAGACTAAAACGTGTAAGGTAAGAAATGGTAGAAGAGAGCAAGACACCTGTACTTTTTCTGTTGGGGTTGATTTAATTAGAAATCTTGTGAAGTATGCAGGTGATCCATCAGAGGCTGTCTGGGCCGGTCCTCCTCTGTTCTCCTCCCTGCAGCTAACACATTCTACATAAGGAATCTGAGAATGATAAATGGAGCTGGAAACTGTGAGGCAGTCAAACACCCCTGTTACACCCACGCTTCTTAATCTCAGCTCCTCATAGCATCCTCACACCCCTGGTTTCTATCTTTCAACTGCTACATGGTAAATGTTGATTAAATTGGCTTTTTCTTTGTCTTATATAAACTTTGGTTCTTGTGTTTGGCTAATATTTGGATGTACATGGCAACAAATGACAACAGCCAAACTTTGAGTTATATATATATTGTACAACCCATAACTTTCAACAGGACAGTGGGAGTATGCATTACTCACAGATATTATGAAGAGACTGTTCTGCTTTCCTTAAAAACCTTTAAAGGAATATTTTAGTATGTTTTAACCTAGCATATTTAAATGCAAACTTTGCACTCACCACCTGTACAAGTGCTTATTTGGTTAAATCTGTACAATGAAATGGTGAGTGCAAAATTAGCATGACCCCCAGAGTCACAATGGCCACATTTATAGGAAATACGCCAGGTTAAAATATACCAAGAGTTTGCTTTAAGGAGCCACAGCGGATCCTTTTTCCACTCCAAATCCATTTTCCATCCATTAAAGAAGAAGAATTATTTCACATTCAACATTAAAAGCATTTATGTAATCACATGCTGCTTTTAGTCTGCCTGTCCTATAATGATATTTTAGTGGCTGGATTTAAATCACTGGTCATGTCGCGACAGAGACAAGATAAGTCTGATAAACTACTCCCAAGTGGCCTTCGTGGAGGTATTTCCACATTACATTCAATTAAACTGATGGATTAGAGGTTTGAAGCTGTCAATGAAGGCTGTCTGATGGATGTCCAACTCAGCCACTACTGTTGTTAAAGTAGGATTCCAGTCTGGAAATGCAAATAGTTTGGCCAACCTAACACTTGAATGATCAAGGTTCAATAATGATTGGTGATGAGTGTCTGTTTGTGTTTCTTAAGTAGGACCGCCAGTCTATAAACTGTAATGGATTGCCACTAACCAGTTAAAGATTAGCCATTACAGTACTGACTGTTAAAAAATAAATAGGTGCTCTTAACACAGCTGATCTGAGTAAACAAGTCAGCGTAACTAATGTAACCAGGTTTGTACCCTTTTGATCACAATGTTACTGCCAAGTCCCTGCGGTTTGTACCACCATGCATTATGGCAAGACACATATGGACAAGTTTCAATGTATGACGATGGTGTTTTTGTGTTCTACAGTATGTTCCACAATGTTTTTACTGTTACTACTAGCGAATGGTTAAACTGTGTGTTATGCTGTAGAGTTGACAACTCTCCCCCTGAGGTAAATGCAAAGATTGGTCTGTGGTTGAATGCATAGTACATTTGTTGATACGAATATAGCTGCTATTGTAAATTGCACCCCACTGAGTTCTCACCTCCTACAAACCTAAGCTTGCCACAATGCTTTGGAGGAACCCATTGAAATCAGTGGCTATATCTCAATTCCTGACTTCATACTACTTGTAGATAGCATGTAGTTCTTACCTCTCCGTAAATTTGACCCATTAAGCAATAGTAATGTTATTTCAATCTCAACTTGCAAAAAGAATCTACCCGTAACACAATAGATTTAATGCTGCTGCCCTCTTCCATTAGAACGCACCATTATGGGAAGTAGGAACCACGGTAAACCAATTGAAAGCTGAGAATTTCTTGAAACAATATATCAGAAAAGAGTTTTTGGTGGATGATGTACTGTATGTCAAACTGAATAGTGATCCCAACTAATGATAATTCAAAGGACTCAACCTATTCCTGATGAGCATGGGTACAGCAGGGGTTCCCTGCATTGTCTTGAAGGAGCTGTGTTCTCTTTATTGAGTTGCACATAGTTTATATGAATGACTGTTGGGTGATATCATAAAAGCGGGCTGCACCAGATGTTTAGCATGGCATGTGCACAGGCATTTCTGTGGATTTACTTCACACAGAACAAATAATGGGTCAGGTCTGGCTTTTGTCCTGGGTGGTGAAGTGTGCAAGCGGTGGGTTATTTTAATCCTCCATCTCGTCTCAATCTTTTCACAGACATCAAACCTGCGTCAGCTCAACCGTTCACCTGGTATGAATGTGTAACTGAACACCAAATTCTTGTTCCTAGCTCCTCTACTCTTCTGTTGTTGTTTTTTTTAAGATCATTTTTTGGGCATGAAGACATAAAAGGGAAGAGAGAGGGGGAATGACATGCAGAAAAGGGCTGCAGGTCAGAGTCGAACCCAGGCCCTCTGCATTGAGGAGTAAATCTATATACAGGAACCCACTACACACCTCCTCTATTCAGGGGCGCAACTACCCAGTGTCAGAGAGGTATGCAGCAACAATTTTTAATACAACTTTAAATCCTACCTGTTGCTTTTCACCATCCACTTATTTAACTGCTGTCACAGCCCTTAACATGTCGTCTCCTTTTCCCTCTTTCTTTTTCTATTTTTCGCCCCAACAGCTGTTTTGCTTTGTTCTTTTTCTTTTTCCATACTACTCTACTTCACTACTCGTACCTGCTTGCTCTGCGCTCACGGCACCCACCCGCTCCCCCCCCCTTCTTCTATGTCAACATTCTATGATAGAATCTTATGAGACAGGGTGTCTACTCTATCCTGTTAGTCCTCTAAAATGTTATATAATAACATTGAGGAAATGCAGAAATGATTTAGAAACGCACAACAGCAGCCACATATAGAAAATACCAAAAAAAGAATTACTTTTTTTTTTTAACCATCGCATATAGCGCATACCCACTTTTTGCGCCACTGCCTCTATTGTTGATTCTCAGATAGTTCAAGGGCTAGATCACCTATTTTCACATGAAAAAGGGTGTTTCATTTGCAGGCAGCACCTATTTTGAAGAGAAATGCACTCATAGGTCTGTGAGGTACTTTGGATGAAAGCCCTATGAAACACTTCATGCTATTCTCATTTTGAGTTTTTTGTTTTGTAACTTTGGCAAAAGGAGCACAATTTCAGACATTTTTATATAATGCTTTTTATCACTGTATTTTCTAAAACTGACATTCATGGCAGTTATTTCCCCTTGTGAAAGAATGACAAACAGTGGACGATGATGGATAAAGACTAACTGACTGTATATGGGTGTGAAAGCTCTTTCCTGACATCCTTTCCCTTTTCTGCAGAAAGACCAGAGGAAGTTGGATTCTCACGGTTTGTTCAAGATGAGAAAAGTCTTCGAAACCAAAACCAACTGTTCATATCTTTTCACTGTGGACTGAGCCAAGCAATGGTGTTTCCGCATTTTCAGTCTTTATGCTAAGCTAGGCTTACCACCCACCTCTGTATGTACAACAGAGTGGTATCGATCATCTCACCCCCCTCCAGGGAAGAAATTGAATAAACCTGTTTCTCATATAAATTAACTATTGTTTGAATTATTCCTATATTGATCTATCCCATAACAATAAAAGGTGAACATAATTTATTAGTATAGGTTCAGTGGGGAGTTGTAGAGTACCATAATTTGGAATGGGCTGTATTTAAAATCAGTCAGCTGTGGAAGGTACAGTAAACAAATATTAACATCTGTTCTGAAAAAAAAAAGTACTTCATGGTGGATGACTTTCCATGTTCAAGGTTTTGTCGTTTGGCATTTCTCCATCATGGAAAACATCCTTCAAAAGTTACATCTTCGCATTGATGTCCACACTCAAATGAAGTTAATGAATTAACTTACATAAGTTCTGGAGCAGGGCCACGCCTCAACCACACCACTAATCATCTGACAAACCTTTATTTTTCCTCGTCAACCTAATCTATGCTGTTTGTCTTCGACTTCTCGACCCACCTACCCTTTCCCTTGGATACATCAAACTTCAACCATCAACCTTCCCTTCAACCCGGTGCATACCTTTCTCATTTCTCTTTCTAGGTAACATCCAGGGAGTCTGAAATCTGGTAAACAGTAAAGGTAAAAGCACCTGAGACAGAGCCACACAATAAGTCTCACTCCACCCTGTCTCCAGTACATCCTTCTGGACCGACCAAGCAAACATCCCCTTTTCAATCCCACCCTCATCTATTCCTATGTTCACATTCAACATAATCAAGAATCAAAGAAACATTAAATCTTTAAACAACATATTGGTTGTGGCGTGGTCCTTGCTAGTGAATATGTAGTCTGTTTCCCAGAAATATTTGGCAGGACAGAAGGTTGGATGTGAATTTGAAAGCCAAACATCACCTGTAACTCATCAACTTCATTGGAGAAGGTATCTATGCATTCCCTTTACCAAAGAAATGCACTGAATTTGTATTAGAGGGCCCTTCCCAAAATGTAGCGTGGATCAGAGTTTGCAGTTCTTTTCAACAATCTGGTCAGAACTATGAAATCACTGCTAAGCTTCAATTTCTTCCTCAGTTAATGGAAATAAATGCCCACATGTTAACATTTATTATCAATCCTTTTTGAATGTTAAGTGAATGTGTAAGGACATATGGATCGACTGTACAGACATTCTGACGTTAGTTGTGCCTGTGGACTCACCAACCACGAGTGTGGATGTGGCTGTAAGTGTGACAAATCAGCCTCTGACTGACCTTGACATGAACCAGAAACAGTTATTTCCCTTTTTTTCCTCCAGACCCCGCCTCTTTTTTTGTCTCTTTGTGTTCACAATTTGGAGTCATGAAGCCTCGTAAGAGTTTGAATTAGCATGAAACCAAGTTAAAATAAAAAAAAAAATGTAATTTGTGCCACCCATGTGTCGCCCTCTGAATTGAACTCTTAGTTTGGGGGGAATGTAATTACTACCAGATTATGTTCACTGGCAGAAGAAAATTGTACTTTATTGTGCTGCACATAATTCATGGGGAGGTGGTCGCTGTGGATAGTGTTTATGTATGCACACGGCTGCCAAACTTTCGATTTAGTTTAGAGTGAGGTTCTGTATAGGTGAAGTTGGTGCATTTACGACATTACCCACCGGTCATGGTCATCACTCCTTGGGATTTTTATATAAAAAGACCAGCAGCCAAATTCACAATTTTAAGGCATTTATAGATGGAAAGCCAAGTCTTTATTATTATATTATTATTATAAATAGTCAACGATGAATACTTCTTAATCCATTGGGTCCTCACATCCTCAGATGATCGAAGTACATGAAGGCTTTTTCTGTTGGTTCTTGCAGCCAACAACAGAACAAGTAGCACGCTGGTGGAAAGTGGGGTCGATTCAGCAGGTACTCAGAGGGCGGGAAGGTCACCAAGCTGGAGGTGGTTCTATGGCACATGAACGCAATAGGACGTCATATCAAGCAGCACAATGGACTCGCTCGTTGTTACACGTTTTCTGATAGATGGAGCAGGAGAAAAGAAAAGAGGATGGTCTTTTCTCAAACTTTGGGGGTCTCTATAGACACCCCGGGGACATATTTATCAAAAAGCAACGACAAAGTGCATTTTGCTTAATGTCATCTTCAAGGGTCAAGTATGATTGTTGACTTCCATAACCCAATGATGAGGCCCCCAGAGAAGTAATGAAATCACTGCCAGGCTTCAATTACATCTTCATTAGTGAAGAATGTTCTTGGATTGCACATCCATTACAAAGGAGAAATGTTTTTCCATAACACATTAATGACTTTGGCTGTCAGGTGTAATGTTAACTTGGGTTAATTTGTATCCTAAATTACCTCTTTTGAATTTTAAGTCCATGATTGTACAGGACAGCTTAAGGGTCACGCTGTGTGTTGTTGAGGCCTCCAGAGATGGACTGCAACAGGGATTGATGTTAGTAAAATATCAAAAGACAAAGATCTATTGTCAGTTCAACAATTCCTGAGTTGGATCCTTGGAGAAAATCAGGTTCACTGTGAAAGTGATGACAGGGTGAGTCAACTGAAAAAGCCTCATGTAATACCACATTTCTGGATTCAAGTTTTTGTTTTAGTTATGACAATGTGCAGCAGCTGCTCATCTAAAACTTGGCTAAAGTTGTACACTGTATTAATCTAAGTTTGTTTATATGGATAATGTTGTCTATATATAACTACATGACTCATGTCCTCCATATATTTCAACAAGGCAGCTTTTAGCATGAATATCTGTGAGGCGCTGTACACAGGACCATGCTATCATGTTCAAGTGGGTCCTGTCAGTCTAAACTATTTGGAACAAGGCTACATTTGCCGTGACAGTGATGTATTGCAGAATGTGGTGGAATGATGAGGGGGTAACTTGAGATTTCCCACACGCATGAAGACAGACATGCATTCAGGTGCACCTTTCTTGCACACACACACACACACACACACACACACACACACACACACACACACACACACACACACACACACACACACACACACACACACACAGATCCCTATTCAATTTGAATTTGGTGTTTGTTGACAGGATATGATGCAAATATCCCATACATCCTTTTAGAAGGCTGTTTTCTATATTCAAAAACATAGTTAAGTCTGTTCAAAGAAAAGGGTGGTTACCAGCTTCAGAAGGCCCAATAGTATGTTCTGGCCTCCCATTACATAGATTATGGAGAAAAAAAGAGATCTATACTGTAACCTTCCCATCATATCGCTAATATCACAGCATTAGAACTAACAAACAATGTCTGACTCTTCTTTCAAACTGGTCAGAAACTGAATTGTACCAACTTATATAGGCTGGAAGCAGCCCAATCTGCAGTTTGTTAACTGAATCATTCAAGAATAATTCCAAGACTGCTGCTGCTATACCATCCTATCACATTTCTGAGTCCTGTTGTGGTCGCAGGATTGGTCTCCATGATTTGAACCCCCAACTGTTCCCTCTTTCTCTTCCCTCTTTTAGAGCCTGAACCATTTCCTCACTATGTTCACTGATGCTTCAGAGGTTGTCTCTGTGGCATGTCATAATCCCGTACCACAAATCCCTGACTCCTTGAGTAAATTAGTGCTGAATGTAGGATGCAATATGTCAAATCTCCATAAGACATATTTGGTGTTGAGCTTTGCCTCCGTTCGTATATAACATGAGTCACTGTTGAATCGTTTAGCTTTGATCAGCAATTTGTTTATAATACTGGAATGGATCCAGATGCTTGTTCACTCCCTCTTTCGTCTCTCTCATGAACACATGCACACACGCTCGCACTCTTGATGTAGTTTGGCAGAGTTCACATGTGGTGTAGAAGAAAATACTGTGTAGATTCCCAAGAGCTGAGCATTTTTAAACAAGGAAACCCAACATAAAAGGAAGACCTAGTTATTGGTTCCAGCGCCTGGGGCCATGCACAGTTCACACATTACAAGGTCTTCATGTTCCTAAAGTATTTGCACATTTTACACAGAATGTCTCACAAATGTCTGAAGATGTTTTCATGTGCATAGTTCAAGTTATATATACATATACATATATATATATGAGCTAAAAAGGTTTTACACTATAGAGTCCATGGTGATGTTGCCATATATACTGGTGATGTAAAATGCAGTAAACTGGACATTTCTGACAATTTGCGGCGGCTCTTTCTTTAATCATAACCATTGTTGATTAAGAAGAAGACAAATTGTGCGACAACACCTTCTTTCACAGACATTTATCCACAGCTATTTAATTAGTAGAAAGGATTGCTTGTATTTTAATGGTTGTTTAGAATCATGTTTGGTACTATGGAGTCTATGTATTTATTGTATTGTCTGCTACTGAGCAGAGCTAAATAAATTTCTCTTTGGGGACAATAAATACTATCTATCTAGCTGGTAAAGACTTTCTGACCCAGCACTGTATCACTTACCCTACTTTGCATAAAGTAAAACAATTTTCAATTTCAACCCCTCCTTTGGCTTGTATGACTGGTCAGTCCCGCATCATCGTGGGGTGATTTGCTTATGTCCTACAAGAGAGAAAACAAAACTTTGCTTTAAATTGCACTGTGTTCAGTGGGTCTACAGCATTAGACAGCTGACACCCCAACATGTCAAAGAAACAGTGTTTTCAGGATTAGTATTTGTTTTTATCCTCCTGTGTTTATGCACATTTTAAATTGGTGCATTATAAATCCCGAGTGGAAACACAAGTACACAAACACTCAGCTTAGACGGAAATTGGTACTCAACTGAATATGTAGTCTTCTGTCCTACTGAATGTATTTGCTTAAAGATAGTTGATGGAAACACACACTACTTACATATTTGATTTAGCTGAAAGTTCATAACTTCGCTAAAAACTTGCACAACAATTTTACAGAAAATAAAAGGCTGAACCTGCTATGGGCAAAGTGTATGTATATGGTTTTACTTTACATTGTGCTCAGTTCCCATCCTAGTTGAACTGAGCGTTCCAGTGCTTGGCATGGGACTGCTTTGAAGACGTCAGTGATGAATGGTCTGCGTGAAAGTCTTCTGCTGTTCTGATTACATCACTCTCTGTTTCTCCCTCTCTCTTCAATATGACACCTGACACCTTGTCAAACCAAAAAGATCATGTCACTGGCATCAGAGTCTAGTGTTTCATATGTTTTAGTATATACGTGGTCTTTGATCTGATTCTGCCACATTGAAAACAGACTCGTGGATAGCATGAGAACACTCGTCATAAAAAAGAGCATTTTACTGCTTGTGTGTATGCAGGCTTGACCGCATGTGTTTCTCACTCCACTGTGTTGTTAAAATGCTATGACACACACACACACACACACACCACACATTTCCTGTGGGTGAAAAAAAATGAAAGCATTATGTAATACAACTCAACCCTGTGATTTAGATAGAGGTGCTCTGCTGAGAGATCAAAACCAGTGATTCATACAAAAAATACAGCTGTTGGCAAAGCAGAGGAAAGGAAGTCACTATAAATGCGATTGATAACAAATATAAGAATGCCTACATTATGTAATAACCAGCTGTAGAAGATTGTTTGAACTGGAGATAAACCAAAGTTCAGACCTGGTCTGTCAAAACAATAAAAGTCATCTGTTGAGTGATTCTGATACATCCAATCGGATGGAAAAGGCTGGTCAGAGAGCTCAGCAGAGGTGACGCCAGACAAACCCAAAACCTATGGATCTGTGTATGACGTTTATTCATAATAAAGTTTGAGGGTCATGCAAATTCCCGGAGTTTCCTTGGAGAAACAAAATGGTAGGGCGCCGGGAGATAACCTTAAAAGCACCCAGGAAAAACGGGAGTGTTGGCACGTATGCCTCTATGGTTAGCTTAATTATCTCGCTAGCTACAGTCATTTGAACCATCAAAATCCATGGTTGCCGGCATGAAATGTTTTATCTACCTCTGTCTGAAGTCAAGAATTTTGAGTGGTACACCTGTCACAGTTGTCGTTGTAAACTGCATATGTGCTGTGTGAGAACAGAAAACTTAACAGACCTAGCAATGGCAAATACGTGGGGCAGGACTTTGTGAATGGTCAGACATAGTGAAACAGAAGAGATTTCATTTCTGTATTCCGGCCAGCGTTTTTCCATTTGTGTGTGTGTGTGTGTGTGTGTGTGTGTGTGTGTGTGTGTGTGTGTGTGTGTGTGTGTGTGTGTGTGCGTGTTAGATGACCTCCAGATTGCTTTTCCTCCGCCTGAGCGACTCGTTGTGAGACCACGTTGAGAGTCCACTGAAACGTTGCCTCCCTTCAGAGAGGCTCATCAGCGCAGGCCGAGGCCAACCGCTCTAGTGTAAACTTGTTAAGCAAACACAGCGTGTTGTGATGAAAACCATGCTGTCTCACTCCATGCCTTTACAGGATGAAAACAGCCAGCGTTATTACAGCTGAGGAATAGCTCTCACTCTGCTTCTTTCTTCCTTTTCTCTCCCACTTTTCCGTCCTTGCTCTCATTAAACTAAGTCTAGTTCACAGTTTGAACATGCTATGACTGTTGGCCAAAGCAGTGCAGAGGCCGCTCTGTGGGTTCAAAGCCTATTGGCATCTTCAGCGGATTCCTGCCATCCATCGGTTCCATCTCCTTCAGACAACAAAAGGCGTTTTTGTTGTGCAAGAGCGAGCAAGCGTTTAAAATGTGCAGTCTCTGTGAGGCAAGTGAATCACTCATTGTTGGCTTCTTCAGCAGGACGGCAGGCTGGATCCCAAAGGTGCTGCTCTCACTTTTTCAGCAACTTGACCTTTGCTAACCAACTTTGAGTCAGTGTAGCATTTCTGATTAAACAACTTTGTCACAATCTGTGCAGCAGCTACAAGAAGCAAACTGTCTTTTTTGGAAAATCTTGTAAAATGTATTGTTAGATATTGTATCCCTCTACTTGCATCATTCACAACATGTTAAGAGTCTAAACACATTTGTGAAACTGTTAATGCAGCCATGAAAACTACAAAACTCAGAGGACCAGACTGTAAAGAGCTGAGTTTTTCTTTTTTTAGCATGCTGCTTTTCATTACAGCCGAGATGATTGCTGAAACATTAGGAGAGCAGTTAACTAAGCCCGGCCCTTATTTTGCAAAGTCTCCATGGCAACTTAAATCTATGTAGGTGCTGGAAACTACCTCAATTTAGTCCTCTAAGTTTTTTTTCTTCTGTATGGGGAGAAAAAAGAGGAAGAAATGAGAGAAAAAGGATTCAGAGGGACTAATGTCTCTTTAGGTTATCATGAAGGTAGATCAGAGTGGTGTTTTTGTAAAATTGAGTAAAATATTTGATGTGTGTGCATGCGTGCGTGTCAGTGATGGAAAGTAACTACTTACTCAGGTACAATTTTGAGGCAATTGTACTTTACTTAGTATAGTGTAGAGTATTTCCATTTTCTGCTACTATACTTCTACGCCACTACAATTCAGAGGGAAATAGTGTACTTTTTAATACACTACATTTATTTAATAACTTTATTTACTAGTTACTTCTCAGATTCAGTGATTTACACATTAATGCATCAATAATTATAATCCAATGATATAATATACACAATTCTGATGATGATGATGAATGATTAAGGACAAATCCTCCTGTGCGTTGGGCAGGATGTCGTCAAGGATTTTTTTTTTTAATATTTGGCCCTATATTGACATTTCCAACAACCCTAATGAATCAAGATTTACCCAAATGTATCGCCAGATAACAACACTGATATTGGACAATTCTGCAAAACCCTGAATTAAGTTTGCTCCCTACAACATTTGAGCATGGACGATGGTTGAGGTTAGAAAATAAAAAACATGTTTCTAATAATAACAATATAACAAATATTTAATTTTATGATCTGACTAGACCACAAAATATTTTCCCTTACACTTTTAAAGTCTTAAACATGCTGTTTGACAAACTGAATTGCTATGATGAGGACAGCCATTTAGTTCCTTCTCTAATGACAAAATCAGGCCAGGTCAGCTCTACAATGAATTCTCACAAGTCACAACAATGAAGCAGAATGTGCTGTGGGGGTTTTATATTCTTGTCTGGATAGAACTGTACTGTAACAAAATCACCTCTTAAAGTGTAACTCTCGCCAAAATGCAACCTAGGGTCTTTTTGTGAATGTACCCGAGTCAAACTTTCGTTTAAAAGCATGTTTAGGACGGAAGCATCACTTTATTTTTATTTATTTTTTGGGCATTTTTAGGCCTTTATTGACAGGACAGCTGAAGAAATGATAGGGGAGAGAGAGGGGGAATGACATGCAACAAAGGGCTGCAGGTCAGAGTTGAACCTGGGCCTGCTGCGTTGAGGAGTAAACCTCTACATATGGATGCCCGCTCTACCAACTGAGCTATCCAGGCGCCCAGAAGCTTTGCTTTTAAGATTTACCGTATTCTCGTTTTTCGGTCAAATGGCCTTTTGAATGGGAGTGCTAGGGGCACTTTTATGCTAGCCTCAAAATAGCTATTTTTAAAACACTAAGAAAGCTCGACACAACATGAAACTTTGCTCGAAGTATCGCCAGGGGCTCTACACATGAATGCAAGCATTGAGAACATTGTTTGTGTACACAGAGTTTACTAAAAAGAAAGGTTTTGAGCAACTCACTGTAGCTGTTGTTCTTCCGGTCGCCGTCTATCGAGCCAGTAAAAAATAGTCGAGGGAGGAGAGTAAAGATGGAAAACTCCAAAAGCTTAGTTCCATATAAATGCACGGATAATTCGTTGTTTTGTCGTTAGTGAAACACAATATTGACCTTGTAAGAGCCTCATATAAGAATGACATTTCCTCCTATGGAGTCCATTCATTCGCATTCGGAGATTGCCTATTTTGGACTGGGAAAATGGCGGATAGCGTAAACAACAACTGTTAACGTGAGTTGCTCAAAACCTTTCTTTTTAGTAAACTCTGTGTACACAAATGTTCTCAATGCTTGCGTTCATGTGTAGAGCCCCTGGTGATACTTGGAGCAAAGTTTCATGTTGTGTCGAGCCTTCTTAGTGTTTTAAAAATAGCTATTTTGAGGCTAGCATAAAAGTGCCCCTAGCACTCCCATTCAAAAGGCCATTTGAACGAAAAACGAGAATACGGTAAATCTTAAAAGTGAAGGCTTCCGTCCTAAATATGCTTTTAAACGAAAGTTTGACTCGGATACATTCACAAAAAGACCCTAGGTTGCATTTTGGCAAGAGTTACGCTTTAACACTGTTTCAGCTATAAAACTACACTTTTTTTTTATTTTTAAGGAAAGTACAAATATGAACCTCTCAAAAACCTTTTTCTGGCATCCATGTTTGTGATCAAGTCCATTAGATGGGTCTGTGCATTATAGAGAGAAAACAGGACATCCCACTCCAAAAGTCACTTTAAAACTAACATTGTGGCAGAGGTTTCCGAGGCATGTATCGTAAAATTTGAGCAAATAAATCAAAACTATCTGAGTCAAAAGAAAATGTGTTTTCGTGATTTGGGTGAACTGACCCTTTAAGGCAGTGTGCAGTCAGTGTCACATACAAGGATATGCAAAACAGACATAATTTGAAAGCATAACTGTAATAAGACATAATTAAACCACACACTACTGAAATCACATGTGCGGCTGTGGTCTGAGTGTACAGTATATTACAGTATCTCATCTCCGGTTGAAGACCATCAATCCTTCACTTTGAAAAAAGATTGGTATGAGGACACGACACCGCCAATAAATTAATGCGGATCAAGTCTTCGTTGTTAACCCCACATTGATCCTTTATATTTAACCACAGCCTCTCCTCTTCCAGAGGAAGGACTCCTTGTCTGACCTGAACCAAAATTTAGATATGACAAGACAGGCGCCAGTGAAATGAGCTAAAGCTGTTTGTGTTGACTTTGAAGCCCAAGCTGCAAGGCCTGCCCTATCATGTAAGGTTCTAGTAAACATAAATCACCAAGCATCACTTCACGTGGAACATCAAACTCATTTAATCTCCTGAAACAGTCAGCTGTTATACCACAAGATGACTGGGAGCTAATACCTGTCACCATTAACTGTGAGACCTTGGACCCCATTTACATTTGCTTCTGTGAAGATACACGTAAAATGTGAACTTACGCATCAATGGGTATTATGGGTAACCGTAGATCTCAGTGGTTAACGCACACACACCTCCCAAATTTTAAGCGCATCAAACAAGCTGATTTGTTTATCCACATAAGAAAAATAGTTGTATGTTCAAGTACAAAAACAAACACATGTCAATAACCCCCGCATGTTTGTGCATGTGTAGCCCAGAAAAGCATGTTTCAGCTGTTGGCTGGCTATAAAGTAAATGCAACCAAGAAGCATTCGAGACAGAATGAAGTCTGACGGCCATTGCATTCTAGCCAGATGTTGAAAAGGTGTAAATGGATCTGTCTATTCATATGTAATCTTTACTCCTCACAAAGTAGCCACTTACAGGTTCTGTCCCTTGTGATAATGGCAGCTGAAGAGACACTTCACACTCAAACTGAAATGAGCCATTTACAATGTAAATGAATGGCTCCAGCTTGGGCAGATCCATGGTTTATGAGTTAAAACGGTGACCATCTCACTCCTTCATTTTCTTTCATCTCTCTGGGATTAATATGAGTGTATCAATATAGAATACCACACAGAACCTATTTAATTGTTAAAATCAATAATGAAACAAGGCAACAATTAATAAAGATGAATCACATTTTATTGTACTGTAGTTGTTGTCGGGTACTAAGGAGCTAATTTATTGCTTGAATTCAGAGTATTTCCACCACAAAGAGCCTCTGTTAAACCAGTGGTGATCTTGATGTATTCCCTGACCTTGGCTTAGCAAATGAACTTCACAGCCAGTTGTTTACAGCCCTCCACATGCATTTAATTCTGCAACGCTGGTCATTTTGACTTTGCGGTTCAGTCAATGTAAAGAAAGGCCAACTTAAAGCCTCAGTGGTTCCCATGGACTGGGAAACATTAACCCTTCATGCTCATTAGCCACATTAGCAGTGTCTGAATAGGTGGACAGGTCTCTGGTTGGAGAAGAGGGGGGGGAAAGTACATCAAAATCCACTCAGCTCTTGGCAGAGGCCGTGTCAACTGCTGTGTTGTTGTGTAAAGCAGATAATGTGATTTCCGGGCAAGAGTTCTCTTCACACCTCTCTGTAGCAGCCGCCCACTGCGAGGTAAAACTCCTTAAGATGAACTCCAAGAGGGTGATTTCCTAAATACACTGGATAAAAGCTCACATTCAATAGAGCACTGATCCATTTAGGATGCGACAGGCACAGTCCAGGCCCATTAAAGTGGCTAAAGACTCAAAAAGTGATAAACACAGGAAGACACTGCAGGTCTATGCTTCTGTCATTTTGTAAAGATGGTGTAAGGAGATGAAATGGGTGGAGAAACTGTGTAGGCCAGTGGAACCGAATTGTATTGACTGACTCAAGCGAGTTGATCTAATTTCCAGACACATTCAAATCAAACATTTATATTGATGTAGTGTCATACAAGAAGTCATGTCTAAGGAGTCCAGATGACACTGTAAGTCTAGCACTTCAACCTACTTGGTCACAGTGAATCATGGCTCCATGAACCTATTCCACCCTGCCACACCCATTATTATAAACACATTACTTTGCCAAGCTTTGTCAAAACTCTTGGAACTTTCTTTAAAGTGTAGTTGAGATTGCAGAGGTTGCAGAAAAATCAGTGTGTGGCTATGCAATGTTGTTGGAACAGTCATATGGGTTGTTTGGGATGACAGTCTGACAAGCAATGTATTCTGTTAAGGCATTAAGAGAGACTACGCACCCATCCGAGTCCTTTCCAGCTTGGGTCACTGATCTCCATCCAACCCCCCTCCCTGCTGGGTCAACCAGTCCACGCAGTGAGCCATAATGTAACTTCATCTCACTAACGTCCTCCAGAGATGCTCCAACTAATCATTTAACCAATCCCATGAGGTCTGTTCTTTTACTGGACAACCAGGAGTAATATGATGTGACTTCATTGCACACATTCATGCTCATATTTACCAACTCAGCCTGTCGGCACTGCTTTAGAGCAGAAGACACCAAAGGGACACCAAAAGAAAAAGATCAAACATTGATGAGTCACTGCTTTTTAGGAGTGTTTGAATTTACAAAAGAAGCAGACACACTGACACCACCATTTCATTAATGCAAATGCACAACATGTCAATTAGCAGAGAGTGATTTCTCTTTTCTGTTACCGTTGTGATTCAGGCTGAAAAGTCTGTTTTGGATAATTGTCCCAGTCCAACTTCAAAAGAAAGTCTTAGATGACTAGGAAATGGTGTTTGTGTTTTTAGCAAACTGCCCTCACAGGCTGCACTGACAGATAGACTAAACTTTCTCTATCAGATATTATCTATAAAAGCAAAACACATCTGGTCTACTGGCTCAGTGGTTTAAGCTTTTTCAGGTGAGATCTCGTTGAATTCAGACCATGTGGCTATTTGGTTTAGTTGAACATTTACATTTATAGCTGGGAGGAGGCCTCGGGGGAGACCCAGGACTAGGTGGAAGGATTATATCTCTAACCTGGCCTGGGAACGCCTCGGGATCCCCCAGTCGGAGCTGGTTAATGTGGCCCGGGAAAGGGAAGTTTGGGGTCCCCTGCTGGAGCTGCTACCCCCGCGACATGACCCCGGATAAGCGGATGAAGATGGATGGATGGATGGATGAACATTTACAGGACTGGACACTAGGCTGAACATGAAGAGTCCCAGGCCTCAGTCTCACAATCCTCAGTGTCCAATCTTCTACAAACTCACATGATAAATATATTCGGTGAACTTAAAGGAATACTTCACCCCCAAAATGATAAATTGTATATCAATTACTCACCAATTGTGTCCCTTTTTCGTGAAGAAAACATTTTTATAGCATGCAGCATGCAGCATACCCCATGGTAAATGGAGAATCCAAAAATGGAGAAAAGTCTTGATGAATTGAAGTTATAAGTGACCCCGTTTAACAACAACATCAAAACATCAGTTTACAAGCTCTCACACAACTCATGCAGTATAACACAAGTCTGGTTTATCCAGCCGAATGCTCAGTACTTCCAAAACTATAGAATTTTGGCAAAAATCTCCAGAAACAGCACACAACAGCGTCATGTTTGCGCAGGCGCGCTACTCGTTCACTTTTCATCTGAGAAGCTTGCACAGCCGTGCTACTCGTTTGTGTGTGAGACTGTTTATGTGGAAATGTTCTTTTAGCGAAAATGTGTCAAATGTGTTTGGGAAGTACTGAGCATACGACTTGATAAAGGAGACTTGGATTATGCTGCATGAGTTGTGTGAGAGTTTGTAGATGAACGTTTTGATATCGTTTTTCTGTTGTTAAACTTTACTTCAATGCATCTCCACTTTTGGATTTCTTTGTTTACCATGGAGGCATGCAAGAAAAACTTTGTTTTCTAATTGACATAGAAATTATCAATATGGGGGTGAAGTATTCCTTTAAGGCAAGATAGAGCATCACCATAGAAGCGTAAGGCTGGTGATATTTTTTTGTTAGTAAGTTTTTGGTGGAACGTGTACGTTCAAAAGTTGTTTTACTCCTGCGAGAGAAAACTCAGATTAGACAGATAGTCTAGCTAGCTGTCTGGATTTACCCTGCAGAGATCTGAGGAGCAGTTAACCATAGTCCTCATAGATCCACCAGAGTTTAAAATTCCAACACAAAGAAAGCGGAAGGTACTGAACATCCGGCTGAAAATAGTGACATCTGGCAGAATTCCACATGTCGTGGATATAGACTAGTGTGTGTTGTACTAAAAGGATGGAGTTTCACTGTCATTCTGAAGTGCAGCAAAGAGAGGTTGTCAAGAAAGAGACTCAAATCCTGGTTCAGGCCAAAGAAAGTATGTCAGTTATTTAAAAATTTAAATTATATTTGGCCCGCTGACTATTTTAAAATGCAGTTCCAATTGTGAGCAGTTACAGCTAGTTTTACACGCTCTTTTTTAACAACAAGAATGTATGTGATTATGTGTACAGTGCAAACCATCCAAATCTTTCATCCTTAAATCTTCGGGGTGATGGTACCCAAGTTGGAGAGACGTCTGTCCAACAATGCATTAAGCTTACTGGGCAGGCTCTGGCCAAGCTGGGTGTGTTATTACAGAACAGCCAGAACAACGGAGCTTGAATCAGCAGAATACCAAAGAGGATGAATGAACATGTTTTCATCTGCGATCAAGCTTCAGTTGGAGAAGAGCTGAGGTATCAAGACATGTGATGGAAGACTGCATGGCACAGCAGAAATCTGCTGTAACAGATACTGCTGTAGCAAAGGGAGACGTTCAAGAGACAACAGATATCCATCCAGCCTTTCATCCAACTATGTAGGATGGACTTATAGTAGGGAAGTAATATTTCCTTGTTGTCTTAATGTAAAATATCTGAATAATACTTTAAAACCTAAAGCTTCAGACAGATCATCAATCATGATTCAGCATTGGCTTATAATCTTATATGTATATATACATTCTTTTTTTCATACAGCTAGATGAATGTATACATAGTATACAATACAAAAGACAACTGATTAAAAAAAATAACATTACCATGATGTGAAAGAAAGAAAAACTAACTGTACAATGCCATCTTTTGAATGGTAGGTCCTCTGAACTAAATCTGACTGGAAATTAAAGCAACACTATGTAACTTTTAGCTGCAGCTGTAGTTCCAATGAGACAACCTGTAGGGGGACTGAAGTGGGAAAAGTTGCATATTGTTGCTTTAAGAGTGTAATAAATTTTTTTGTTGAAGGACATGGTCTATCAGTTTAAAGGACCACCTTCAAATACAAATCTGCGATATTTGATGCATTCAAATGCAAGTTGTTTCATGAAGAGTGTTGAAATTGGAAGTGTTGAAAGTTATAATAGCATAGATGATGGAATTCTTTTCTTTTAGTACATTTCTGTCTTTTTTATTAATGAACATTGTAAACATGTCCAGACAGATGCAGTTGCACTTCAAATCTTAGGGTGTGACAGCAAAACTGGACTTTTACCAAGTATTTTTAAGACTGCTGTGAGCATACATATTTTCATCACAGATGTGTTGAAAATGCAGCAACATTTATCCAATGGAATAAAATCAGTCCCTTCAAAACAACAAACTAAAATGCCATGATATACAACAATAGGTGTTTGATTGTGTTTTAGGACTGTTCTTTTAATTTCACCATGTGGATGTGTTTCATAGAGAAGAACATCCTTTTTCTGAAACAGTTCACTAAAGAGAATAAGTGTAACACCTGAGCAAATGATCAAACCATATACATTTTGGTGGTTGGGGCAGTATAATGATAGGCTGGCATGTTGCAATATGTCATTAAGGGCAAGAGGTGATGAAGCAGCTATGCAGCAGCAGGACAAAAGACTGTGAAAGTTGAGGCGATGCCACAAGCCAACATGCATTGTATTCATAGAGCTTTGAGGAGGGCAACCGCATTACCTGAAAACAGCGTATTCATTTAACAATATTAATGCCTAGATTATTGTTATGTCTTGATTCTTTGTCTTAAACCACTAATACGTTTTCTTTCTTCATGCCTTTTGCATAGCCAATGTCTGTAATTGGGAATGTTTTATTTAATTGATTGTATGTTTAAGTCTTTTGTATTTTCTACTTCTGCTATGTATTATGTTGTTTGCTGATTTTTAACTGTTTAAATGCTGCTTAGGTCCTGCCATTGTCTTATATCTTTCTAACTGGAAAGTGTTTTACTAGAAAAGGATTCAATGAATAAACCACTATTATTATTATTATTATTATTATTATTGCTAATCTAATCAATTACTGTAAGGAATTTAACCTAGTGAACATAGATACTCAGTAGAGAAGTGGTATATGCTACATCTACAGTTTGAGAAATCTAGATCAATACCTTCTTCAAAACTGACAACAACCTCCTTTTTTCATGAAGGCGCAAACTTCAAACCTCAATCGTTTGATCTCTTAGTCTTAGGAAATAGTAAAAAATAAATGTCCATCACAATTTCCTAGAACCCAAGATGACATCCTCAGATTGCTTTGGCAAGCTGCCAGAGTGCTGGTGTTACACCGTAAACCGCAGCGCTGTGAAGGAAGGTCTGGCAAAGCCAGACTACACCATAAGTAACGAGAGACAAAGTAAACAAACATGTAGGGCTGTAGTCTTCATGTAACGGGCAGACAGTGTGTTGTTACTGGTATTGAACCGTAAGGAGCACAGCAGCATTTGAATGGACCCGGGTGGCATTTGCGTTCACATGCTGTTTAATGTGCTGAGCAGCTAATTAGCTATCTAGTCTGCACACACTGACGTTAGCCGTGCTCTTTCCCCCGAAGAATGTTCTTGTTTTTGTGGCTTGTTCAATAAGCTAAGGTGCAGGACAAGACGTGTGTTCATGGTTGTAAGTTAGATAAGAAGGAGACGTTAGCAGGACAGCTAATGTAGTTGTTGATCAGAGTCTGAAGATCTTGTGTTGTGTAACAGGTTGCTGTCTGGCTCAGTGTGACCGTCTGCCATGCCCATGATTGAACACGGACATTAATGCTTTATGCAAGATTTAATTGGCTCTATCGAAATGTCTCCATCTTGGATTCCAAACGGGATTCCATTGAATTAATGCAAAACTAGGAGGGCGCCATCATAAAACCAAAAATAATTAATAGGCTATTCATTTGTCCCTTTTGGTTTTAGTTTTTTCTCAGAGGAAAACACAGGACTAGTGATGTATTTAGCAGATCTGCTACATACATATATATATATGTGTACATGTTGTAGCAGACAAAAGAAGTTCCATCAGAGACGTGTCTCAAAGTACTAAGGCTTTTTGAAAGGTTATAATTCTTTGGCAACAGAACAAACAGGAGCATTGCTTAGTTTGTAGTTTACACAAAACAGACACAGACGCATTATGATTGCACCATACAAACAGCCTACATTCACTGGATATAATATGCATCTTAGCTCTAAACTTATTTTCCTCTTATAAAAAAAATATTTTTACTTTTTTGGTCACGAGTAAAATTCAGGAGTTCTTTGATATTGATCAAATTCATAAAGATTGTATCAGGTGCGTAATATATTGACTGTTTTTTTCATTTTGTAAGGATGTGAAGCTTGTAAAGCTATGATCTAACTCTGACTGGCAGTGTGATTGGCTGCTGGCTTTGATTATTCTACATCAAACAGCCAAAGCACTGAATAAAGACAAATTACAAAAAAGATGCAGAAACTGCATGGACCAATCAGGTCTTGAATGGTGCATGAATGTTACAGTACTGTCATTCACATTTTGATTAGTTCTTTAGTGAAAAGAGAACAGTGTCAATTCACAGGTGAGATATCTGCTTGTGATAACACACAGTGTGAGTGGTGAGGTTATATCTCACCATGCTTTGTCTGTCTGTCTGGACTTCTCTCTGCTTTTGCAATTTCATCCCACGCAGGTAACTTTACCAAGAATTTATGTTTGTGTGCAGATGTGTGTGTCTCTGCATCTTTCTCCTCTGTTACTCTCTGTATATGCTCAGGCATTGTGTCATCTTTCCTGGTAGAGGTAGACTAACCACAAGTCAAAACTGAGGCAGATGGTTTGACAGTTTACAAGAAGACAGCTTTCATTCTTTTCTCTTATCTAAACTGATATCTGTCTTTTCATACAATAGAGGGAGACCCTCTCTGTCTCCATTGGCTTTCTTCAGTGTAGCAGACGCCCCTTCAGACACAGTCAGGCTGCATTTGAGAGTATTTCCACCCAACACAGCCGTGGGATCATTATCATGCTGATTTGGGCAAATCGTCACTTTGGCTGACAAAAATAAGTCCTTTGGTTGTGTCTCTTCTGCTTTAACATGGCTTCAGATTGCAGAGGTCCAGTTCCTGAGGCTTCCTCCTTCCAGAGCAGTGGTCTCTGGGTAGATTTAGACCATTCTCGGTCATGCAGCGCACTGGCCTCCTTTTAAAGCCCCTTCCACAGGACTTGGAGCAGTGAGACCAGGCCCCTACATCCCACATGGGACATGGATCACCACATGCTCTCACTGCTACAGGCCTGTCAGCACTGTCACAGTCCACTGCAGGACGCCCCTCCATGCTCTGACACTGCACCAGTCTCTTCTGCAGACCATTCCCACAAGTCACTGTGCACGAATCCCAACTTCCTGTCACCCAATGACTGACCGGCCTCTTACCCATCATCTGCGTCTTAGCTTCTACCCTATTACTGTCCACCAAGACACTATTATGCGCGGTGTGGCTTTTCTCTTCTTTCCGCAGAGTCTTCTGCTCCTTGCTCTCCTTGGTGATGTAGAAGGAGTAGCGCACCCTGGGAGGAGTCATCTTCCCTACCGAGAGCACCTCTACAGTCAAAGGTTCCTGCAGGGGTCTGGTGGCCTGAAGAATCTCCACGGATGTGGAGGTGCCGCTGTAACGCAGTAAGCTGCCCTTCACTAGCAAGTCGCGCTCCACGGCTGACACCACGTAGTTGCCGTTCAGCAGGTACTTGCCATGCCGATTCTTCACTGCTAAGTAGTTTTCATCGCTGACCATTCCTCGGTAGCCACGCTGACGGACGTCAATGTTGGAAGCTCCAACAGGCAGCATCACCACAAAGTTGTAGCCATGACTGAAAAGAAAGTGTGGCGATGTAGGGCATTAATAACGCTGAATGGCCAATGGTTATTCTTTCAAGACGATGGATGTAATGTAACTTGTAAACTTAAAAGCACTTCATGTATTCATAAACATCATCAATGTAAAGGATTCCAGAGAGTGAGTAGATCACAGTGTGTCACTATACATTGGTGCCATCTTGTCCAGTCCTTTTACCTTTGTATAATTAACATAAACATGAGACCATGGTCAAGGTGATTGGTTGCCTCTATTTACCTTGCAGATGCTCCTTTGTGCAAATTCTGACCATTTCTCACCAATTTCTCACAAAATGGTAAATCTTATTGTTTATCACTTCGTCTTTAAACAGTATCACTTTGTCTAATAAAGTAAACATAGATGATTTCCCGCCAAATCAAAGAAGGTTTGGTGGCAAACAATCACGTGTCAATGCTGAAAGATATTCTACATGAATGTCTCCACTTAAAGGAACACTGTGATATTTTCGGAAACAGTCGTTTGCCTTCATAGCCAGAGTCAAATGAGAACATCAATTCGATTTCTATGCTTGTAGTAGAGAGATTGGGCCAGGACATGGTTAGCCTAACTTAGTACAAAGACTGTTAAAAAAATACACGTCTTATTTTCTTGTTAACTTGTTGACTCCAGCCACCAATACATTTAAAAGAGATGCTCCAGTGGTAGCTCATTCAATCACAATGTTTTGAATTTGTAAATGTGTTAAATACACAAGTTACATTGTGGAAATTTTTGAAAGAGCTTAAAGGCCTCATTAACTTTGCGAGGCTAGCTGTTTCCATCTGTTTCCAGTTTTTAAACTACGCTAGGCTATGTCTTGGATTGTTATATCATCCAGTTTCCAGACCCAGATACAGTCTGCCTAAAATTTCCTTAAATCATTTCTCTTTAGTGTTTAGAATAACTCCACAACATCCAGATTATTTATTTCCATGAATATATTGGGAACCACTGCACACTTTATGTCAAATGCCTACCTCTAGGCTATTCCTAAAGCTTAATTGATAGTTCTGCATTAAGAGGCTACGGTGGTTATGTGCTTAGGCTCTTTGGGTGCAGCGGCTACAAAAATACCATGTTGGGAGAACTGTGATTGGTCAGCATGGGCTGCTTGTATTTCCTCTTAGATGTTTCTGATGCCAGTAGAGATTGAAAAAGCTCAGTTATCTTTTCCTTCCTTCAGTAACACAATTCACCAAAGACATTTCCACTGCAAACCTCTTGACATCAACATTGACATTCTGACGTGTCCCGGCAGTTTAGATGTAATACTATGTAGTGATGCAGTATGTGCTAATATGCTACTTACATAGGTTTGGTGAACATTCCTGAGACCTTCTTGCAGCCCTGGTTGTCGCCGCCACACACACCACACTTGTCAAACTTCCTGTTAGAGTCCAGCTTGCCATCGCAGCCTGCCTTGATGCATTTTCCTTGAACACATACAGCTGAGGTGTCTGGAGAGCAGGGAGTCCCATCCACAACCTGCAGGGTTTGAGACATTGCATCATGCTGATCTTAAGGTGGATAATATGAGCAGGAAAAACAGAGGGAAAGAAAGAGCAAGACAGAAAGTGTTGCCACATATATGGTCTTCCATAATTACATACTTTATTCTTCTTTCTAAACAAACATAATGAACCAAAGAGCTACATAAATAGAAAGTCGCAAAGTAGCACCAGAGGGAGTGTAGTGTGTCCTTTAGTGTAAACGAGATGTTGGCCTGTATTGCTGTTACAAGCTTTTTTTCTTTTCTGGTTGCATACATAGTTGCTGACAAGCCACAGCTGTGAAGTGATACTGTCCCTGCATGTTTCCCTTCCTCAATCAGCAGCAGCAGCAGCCACTCTCTCTACTGCCACCAACATATCACCTTTCACTGCTTTGTTGTGGATAGAACTAGCCGTTACTTCTTGCATTTTGAATAAGGGCCGACTCATACCGAGCAGTTACACGCCAAACCTTTGTGAACAGAGAGCTGCTAAATAATCTATCTAATCTAATCTAAATGTTTCAACTACACCTCCCATGAGGTTTTGACGCATGATGAGGTTTTCAATGACACGAGAGATTACATTAGCAAATACAGGAGTTGATACCTGAGTTTATCTCAGAATACTGACAGAATTCCCCAAAGTCACGTCTTAGTGTTTTAGACAGATCTGAGTGCAGCAGGACTTTGGTTTTTATTCATAGCATGTACCGTCTACAGGGTAAAACAACAGCTAGCAATTATTAGGCTCAAATCAGCCTCCAGTGAAAGCAATCAATATGTAATTTGGCTAGTTGTAGTTTCTCTACTTTATTAACACAGGGTTGTCTAGTAAATATATTGTATTGTCTTGTAGTAATTCCATTTTTTCGTGATAGAAAAAGAGTTAATTAAAGATGATACAGTTGGATGGTGTGGTTACAATCAGGAGGAGCGGTTAAGTGAACATACCAAATCCTAAAAGCTACATACCTTTGGAGCGAGGACATAGAAGTACCCAGTCCCGTTGGCGCGGCAGATAAGCTTGCATTTGTCTTTGGGAGAGATGCCCGAATATTTAGGAACCCAAACCACAGAGGAACCTAGTCTGTTGGTGTTCAGGTTTAAGCCATTAAACGCCTCACACTGCTCTTCACGGAAACTCTTACCTGGAGATGTAAAAAGAACCTCAGATTAGTTGACAACTACTGCAACACTCTTGACCTTATAGAATGTGATTGCAGTTTTGCAATTGACTGTTCACTAAGCCCCTAATGGATTTCACTTCTGTGCATTTTATGATGATAATGGTGGCAGATTTGCTACTTGAAATTCTTAGTCAACAATGGGTCCTTGAAGGTCCTTAGACAGAGGTAGACAACAGCAAACAGAGACTAGTGTACCTGTTTCAGGACAAGAGTTGAAGTTACAGGAGCGATATTTGATGCGAAGGCCATAGCAGTATTTGCCTCCATTCTCAGGAACAGGGTTGTCACACTCCCTCTTTGCCAGCTGAACTCCTCCATCACAACTTCGGGAACAGTCTCCAAATGCTCCCCACTTCCCCCACCGGCCATCCACCTGGGACAAAAGAAACACAAACACAATGGTACATCAACATGTAATAAAAAAGACCAAGCAGGACAGGGTTTTCTTTCCGCACTCTCTCACCTTGATGTGCATGGTGTTGTTCTTATCAGTGCAGGCTCCTCGGTAGCAGACCTTGCCGTTGCCACAGCTGGTGCCGTCTGCCCAGGGGAAGTGTCGGGTTTGGCAGACCAACTGGCCGCGGGCCTTCCCGGTGCACCACAGCTTGGAGCAGGGCTGCATGTACGGGCAGGGCTTGGATCCGGGGCCGAAAGCAAGCTCACACTGGCGGTGCAGACTGTAGCTGGAACCAGGCAGGTTGTCTGAGAGAGACAGCTGCCTTTGAGGTTGGTCCAACAGACAGTCTCCTACAGAAACAAACAAACAACATTGCAAACAATCAGACCACAGCTGCATTCACTCACAAACATTCACTTTAAACACAGAAAACTTAAAGCTCCACTAATTGATATTTTTGTATTTACAATGGGGAAAATTACTACGTGTCATATCTAAGACGCTGCTTGACAAACCCACAGAGATTCCTCATCAACTCTGCAGTTTCCCTCAGCTCGATGGAGTTCATCTTTCAGCTCATTGTTTTGGTTTTAAAGTGCTCATATTATGCTCATTTTCAGGCTCATACTTGTATTTAGAGGTTATATCAGAATAGGTTTACATGGTTTAATTTTCAAAAAACACCATATTTTTGTTGTACTGCACATTGCTGCAGCTCCTCTTTTCACCCTGTGTGTTGATCTGTTTTACCTACAGAGTGAGGCATCTCACTTCTATTCCATCTTTGTTGGGAGTCGCACATGCATAGTACCTAGATAAGGACTACTACCCAGTCAGAAGCAGGGTATGAGGACGTTATAACGTGTTACAAAGTGACGCACGTTCGTCACGGAAGTAAAGGCTGGACTACAATACCTATAACGTGCACAAAAAAGACATATAACACAATAAAGAAAAGGGAAAAAGCCAAAAAGCATAATATGAGCACTTTAAGGCTTTACTGTTGTCATCATAGACAGTTAAAGAAATGGACAATGTGATGTCATAGATTTCCATGGAAACCAGTGAAGTCTATATGAAGCACTTTTCCAGCGTTACTGCGCAGCCTCCAACTGAGCTTGACGACGTAGATGTGACGTGAGCAACCTGTTCTGAAAGAGAAATCTCAATCATTCCCAATCTTGCAGAGACGGAGAGCGTAGGTATATGTAAGGAGATAACATGGACACAGGCTAATTATTGCTAACTAAAATGCTAGTTAACATTAGTAATTAAACTTAAACAGCTAATGTAAGTCGAAACTGCCTGCGAGCTTCTCCTGTACTATACGGTAATTCCTCTACTATGCGACAGTAAGTCGCGTGGTTATGACACAATTGTTAACCTATTTTTACAAAAACATCTGCTACAAGGTAATGGAGCCTTTTATACATTGTCGTGTTTCTTTAGAAATAAACAATGGACATATAGAGTCTTTAAACACTTCAGATATAAAGTTATTCGCTGTCAAAGTGGCGCCAAAATGAATGGCAGTCAATGGGATGCTAACGGCGGGTGATGGCTTGTTAGCAACAAAATGGCTCCATAGGAGGTACGCTTTGTGGATGCTCGCTTACCTGAGACTGAATCACTTACGTCATTCAGTCTCAGCGCTCTCATCAACCTTGTTTCAAGCGGCAGCAGGCAGCTGTTTTCAGTGCAAAAGCTAATGAAGCCATTTAACACTACCCACCAGCACCAAACAGCAGGCAGACAAAGTTAGCGACAAGGAGTTAATGGAGACCAAAACATAGAGCAGCTAAAGGAAAAGTGAATATCAGACGTATGTTTATGGTGGACAGGAACATGAATGCTGCTGTTAATATGAATACTCTGTCTAGGCAACTGTTTGCTAACACATTCGCCATATCAACCTATTGAGGTGTTAATATGTCAATGTTTTTTTTTTTTTTTTATAGCTTGTTGCACTGCAACCATATGGCCAATAAATCAACCAATGAAGCTTTAGGGGCAAACATCTAATTAAAACAATAAAATCTTTACCATGGCATTTTGTGATAATTTGACTGATGTGGTGAAAATAGTACTTTTTATTTGCTAAATTTGTGGTTAACCAAATATTTCTACACTAGACCCACGTAGACTCCTTGTTAGTGAAGTCAGAATTAATAGAAACTGTGATTCATCAGTCCATGAAACTGAAAACAATATATCAATCAACTATAAGAGTAAAACAAACTTTGGTCATCTTTAAGTAAGAGGAACATATGTACTGTATCTATCATCTTTCTTGTATCAAATGTCCCTGAGAAAGAATGACGCTGTTTAAAACTGTTATGCATTGCAAGAGTGCTCTGGTAAGTTCATGTAAGGCAATGACTAAATGTTGTACAAAGCGACATAAAACTATGGATTAAAGCATTCAAATAATGTTTATGAAAGAGCTTAAAACTGTTGGTACGGTTATGTTCAATAACTGTGTCTTCAGTCTGTACAAAAGCAGACTGCAAGCTGTCTATATGAGACAGTGCAGGTACCAGATAATGTTAAGATTGGCTCATGTAGAAAAGACAGTAGTGTTAGCTTTGGAGTGTTGAACTTGGTAAAGACTAATTTGCTTGTTACAGTAAGTGGGCTGGTTGCGAGGAGGTAATACATTGGTGTGCTAATTCTGTCTATTACACAGAATCCACTCACAGGCACTTACAGGAGTTTACACACAGACAGAAAAAGACTTGGCATAAGGGAGCTACTGAGAAGAAACAGCCGAACGATATATTATTGAAGTTATGAATGGTATATTGAATGTCGATACTAAAAGTGGATAATGTATGTCATCATCGGCATATGAAATAAAATCTCAAAGAAAGATACTTCCTCGTATACACAGTTTCTTCACTGGGTGATGTTCATTGCACTCTTATTTCAAGTGTAATTCTGCCATGAAGTGTTTCACATTTCTGCATTTCTTGTGGATACATTGTAGTCTATTGAGGCTAGTGAGGATGCAGTATGTGCTAGTTCTACAAAAGAATCATCTTTCTGGCTTAAAAATCTGACATTTAGCCTACTTTTATATGCTCTCATCCACCACTGTAGTATATACTTTATATCTGGATGTGACAACATCAAAATATAACAAAATGTCCTCAGATATTACATAAATAGAATTTTTCTACCATTTTGTTTTTAGCTCTGATTAGCATATAACAAGGAACTCTGTTAGTTTGGCATCCTCAAGCACTTAACTTGCCTTGCTTAAAGCTATGAGGACTCAGCTGGGTGCTGCATCCCTTTCAGCTTGTTGTTAAAACAGGATTTATAGCCAAGAATCCAGAATTCTGATCCCATGTAAAGTAATTTAGCATTGGTTTTAATGTGCTATGGCGTGGATTATTCAATCATTTCACCATTAACTTGTATTATATGACATGACATGACAACTACATGTGTCCACCAACCAAAAGTTTTCTTAAAGCTGCATTCATTTTTTCTAGTTCCATCAACCTTCTGTTTTGCATCTAATCAACTCCCAGGAAGGAAATCTGCAAAATGTTCTACGTTTGCCAGCTAATCACTACATTTGTCGTTTGCTATTTGGTACAGTAAGTGTATCAGAGCTTTTTTTATTTATTTTTTTAGCAAAAACAGCTGTCTGATGTGGCTAGAAACAAAGTTGTTGAGAGTGCTGTGACTGAACCAAAACATTAAAGTTGTGGGCCAGAAAACCAAAACAATGAGTTGAAAGAAGCTAAAACGCTTCGCAGAGCTGAGGGAGTCTGGTGATACTTCTCTTTGGGTTCATCACTACAAGTGATCACTTTCACATTAGGCTACACATTTTTTTTATTTAAGTTAGTCGTTATTGTTGATTGATTCCCTCGTCAACTTAGACATAGTGTTAGGTTTGTTTTATCCTCGAATAATCGAATTTCATTAGGTACAAAAAAAACACTCAAGAATAAACACTCGCTTAACAAAGAAAAACAAATATTTTATCCAAATAGATACAGTACTTAGTAGTAATATGAATATTTTATTTTGTTGAAAGTTGAAACTGATATTGAAATTACAAATGTAACCATGACGAACTAGAGCCAAGGTCTGTTATTGTGGGCGCAATTAGATTACAACCAGCTGAAAGCATGAAGCCTTGACAGAATTAGTGGTCCATCTGAGTCCAGAGACATATACAGGAAGTGTTTACTAACCATGACCTCTGTCCAGGAACTCAGTAATGATGGCTGCGCTGCACACAGACCAGGGCCTGCTCCTGTCGATCTGAATCAGTGTGGGAGACATCATGTGGTTGTCCTTTAGTTTCCCAAATACCTCCTCACACGCCTTCACATTGTCGTGGGGCATGTTGAAGACGTGGCCTGAGGGATGAGGGTAGGGTGGGAAGAGAGACAGAAGGTTATGCCTTTGTTAGCGTTAAGTAGTTCCAATATTTTAAAACACAATAAGCAGTTAGTAAGAGTTACTGGGCATATTCTGTATCTGTGGTGATGAAAATATTACCAAAAAAGAGAAACTTTTTTCCAGACATCACAGCACACATGTATGTATAAGGCAAAGCAAACTAAACTTGGACTGATTTGAAAGCTGATGTCATAGCAGACAGGAATGCAGTTAAGCATGGGAATATACAGCGTGGCTTATGTACGTCCATGTTCTAAACCAGGCCTGACAGGGGAATTTAGTTCCCAAGGAAATCATTTAATTCCCTAAATATGGACATGCAGAACAATCCAAAAAAACGAAACATAGATGTGTTTCCGCATATTCAATCATGAGACAGGACCGTTTCGAGGGGAAATTGTGTAATGAGGACAGTGTAAACCAATGCCTCTCTGGGGGCCTCAGGAGTTACTTGTGCATCTGGTTTCAGGCATGAGTCTTGCTTCTTTTACATTCTCAACCACTGATTATTGAAAATGTGAAAATATGTAATTTGTATTATTCATAGGATTTGCCTTAACTAGACAGTTTTAAGAGTTTGTCAAACTAAAGTACATGCAGTTCATATATCACCCATTAAATTTCATCGAAAAAGCAGGATTAGCATTGCTCCTTTTTTATGTTCACCTTTGACAGGTAATTTTAAGCTGCAAAAAGGAGATTACATACATAATATCAGCCTAAATCACAGATAAATATAAAGAAATTGCATCGTGGTAGATTAACCCTATTTGTCAAAACTACACTTCACCATCCACAGGAAGTGATAACTCAAAACTTCAGTATAAAGTCAGAATTCAGGCATTCTGGTTCACGAAATACCTTCTCTGTGGCCTAGTTGGGAAACAACAGCACACACTTACCATGAAACAGCTAACATTATGCCAATCAATATTGGTTCATTTTAGCTAGCTATTTAGCAATGCTAAAATCCTTGATGCGAATTGGAAATAAAAAGAATGGGTCAGCATTCTTAGATTCGTATTAATCTTCTGTGGGTTAAGTAGGAAGCTGGAGCAAGGATGTGGTTAGCCTAGCTTGTACAAACACTGAAAACGAGTGTATACAGCTAGCCTGGCTCCAAAGTGTAAACATATGTCTATTCATTTTTTCACAGTGTATCTTGTATAGTATAGTCAGTAAGTGACAGTTTTGGACAGTTATTTCTTCACAAAAGAACAGTTTATCCATCTGGCCAGTAGACTACTTTAGTGTAACATCTCTGGCTATGGCATAGGTTGTGAGATACATTTGGTGTATCTAACACAAAGAAACCAAACCTGGCAACCTCACTGTGACTACAAGACTTTGGGAAGCTGCGCACAGTTACAATATGTAGCTGTTGAATGCCAGGAAATATTTACAGCATGTGACATTTTGCTTTCTGCACAGGTTTAGCAAAAACATGCAAATTAGTGTATCCCTTTCTTACAGTCCTTATGCTAAGCTATGCAAACCATGCCCTGAGTCTTGTCTTGCTCTGTACATGCACCAACATAAGATTGGTATAAATTTTCTCATCTCATTTTCGGAAAAAAAGCAAATAAGTATTTCACAAAAGGTTCAACTATTCCAATGCCATTTCCACGGCAACTAGCACAATCCATGTTCAATATCGAAGATCATACAGTCATGTGAAAATATTAGGACACCCATGCTAAAGTTGACTTAAAAGAGGAATAAAAAAATCATCTTTTGGAAATTGATCTTAATGCCTTAATTAAAAAAATGAGGAAAAATCCAACCTTTAAGGACAGCAATTTTGTTTGTGAATGAATAATGTATCGTAAATAAATAAATGTTCTTCCTTAAAATACAGGGGGCATAAGTAAGTACACCCCTATGTTAAATTCCCATAGAGGCAGGCAGATTATTATTTTTAAAGGCCAGTTATTTCATGGATCCAGGATACTATGCATCCTGATTCCCTTGGCCTTTGAAATTAAAATAGCCCCACATCATCACATACCCTTCACCATACCTAGAGATCGGCATGGGGTACTTTCCATGAAATCATCTCTCAATGCAAATCAAACCAGCTATTAGGCTAACTGAAATAAAACCATGCCAATCTCTAGGTATGGTGAAGTGTATGTGATGATGTGGGGCTATTTTAATTCCAAAGGCCAAGGGAACTTTATCAGGATGCATAGTATCCTGGATCCATGAAATAACTGGCCTTTAAAAATAAAAATCGGCCTGCCTCTATGGGAATTTAACATAGGGGTGTACTGACTTATGCCCCCTGTATTTTACAGACTGAACTTCAGATTTTTCTGTTATCTCTCACTTTCAATTTGCAGCTGCCAGTGTGCAAAGTTATGCTGTGCAGCTGTAATGTCAAACATGCATAGATCTCAACCTTGGCCCAGAGACCTGCTGGTTTTGATTGTGCCAATCTATTTTATTTACAAAACAATTTACAAACAGAACATCAGGTAAATGCAATTAAATCACTGCTATGATTGAAACCCAGCAGTGCACTGGGACTAGGACAGCCATATAGATCATCATGAAAGTTGCAAAGCCCTCTGGCCAGGCCAGTTTCTACACTGATTATGCTCATCTTAAACCTGACTGCAAAATTCCTTTGACATTTTAGGCTTAGGTTATATGCAACTCTTGTGCATTAGCATACATCTAAAATGCATAATGGGAGTGTGCAATCCCTGATAATGAATGTTTCTCACAGCAAATACAAACAACTTTCTTACCAAGTTCGTGGGCAGCTGTGAAAGCGGAAGGCAAGCCATCATCTTCAATGACGGAGCAGCTCCTCTTTGGGTCACACATGGTTCCAACATCAGCCATACCCAGTGTATCACAGGTTGTGGCCCCGCAAAGATCCTGGTGACACAGAGACATGTTAATTGTAACACGCCTTTCATTTCATTCTCATAAAAATCTTGGAAAATCTTGAGCTACAGAATGAACAGACCAATAGACCACCAGACTAATACAAAGCACATGGGTTTGTTTCTCTGTTCTGACTTTTGAATATGTTGAAGCAGAGGGTCAGGGGAGATAGCCCACCACACATTTCCTCTTGGTGTTTAGTTAGAGGTAAGAGGTAAGAAGAGAGTTTGGAAGGACAAGATGAGTTCCACCTGCAGCACACAGCCCAGGGTGAGTAAAACCATGACAAAAACTCCATGATAGTCTTATCTTTACCAGTGTACCACTTAATATCTCACTATCTCTTATTTTCTCTATGTTGTACTTCCATTTCTACTAATTGGCTATATCTGGCTGTACCTGGCAGTAGTGATGTTACGTTCGCGAACAATCTGGTTCTTCTCAACTGCAGTGAAAGCTGTTCTTTTTATTGTTACAGACATTCATGATCCCCAGAGGATGAATCCTAATGACTTTGTTGATCCCCTGATTTTACCTTTAGCACCACCATTAGGTTGATAATTTATTTTTCTGGTTAAAATGTCTTGACAACTGTTGCATGGATTGCCATGACATGTGTTACAGGAATTCACATTTCCCTAAAGTGGTGATCTCCTGAATCTTGCGCCATCATCAGGTGCTTTGGTTTATAATCAAATACTGCAGGACTCATGATATTCCCATCAGCCTCAAATGTTCTCGGTGTTTATTGCTAATTAGCTAATGCTAGCATGCTAAAATAAGATGGTGAACATGGTAAACTTATTTATTTATTTTTTTTAAGATTTTGCATCAGGAAGATATAGGTGCCTCTGTCCTAAGGCTTACTGGACAGTATTTTGTGACTAAAACTTATTTTGTCTCTGATTCAATATTTCTGGGCATAAATGATGTTATATACAAATGACTTCCCTGTGCTATTGTAGTGTTCAGAGTAAACACTAAAGTGGAGGACGAACTTATTAACCCAGTGTTACACTGAGGCCCAGTGATGCCAGAAGCACCCTCTGCCAGCCATGTGTATTCCACACCACTTGCTCTCCGTAACCTATTACAAGACTTTTTCCATTTCAGCAGTTGCACTCATTGTGCCATACAAGGACAACAACATCGGACCTGGACTTTCCTACATATAATTGCCCTCAGTAAATAAGGGATCGTTCCCCAGTGTTGGGGTGACTTTTAAGTCGTTTTGTCCTTGAAGTGTTTTTGTATGTTGCTATGGAGTGAAAGAAAGAGGACATGTTTCAGATGGCCAGCCAGAGCCAAACTGGACCTAATGGAAAGCAGGCACCAATAACCAGGCATCAGAGTGGGAGAGACAGAGAGAAGTTAGTGACTGTGGAGAAAGATTTACTAGGCAATGGTGGCAGCTCTGGTGGCCACATGGGATTATCTGGCAGCTGTGACCAGCTGAATGCTTTAGATAGTGTCAATTTACATCATCTTGAATGAATGAAGAAGGAATTTGGATTCTAATTGGATTCTTAAAAAATGGTCTGATCATCATGAAGGTGCCTTTATAGGCAGATAGTGACCCAGTTCTTATTCTGTAGAAGCCGACAGAGGTGAGGTCTTTCATGGAAAGATTTGGCTCAGTTGCTCTTTTCCAGTGACTCATTGAACTAGAAGAAATGGGACTAGCAGGGCTGTGCGGTTGACAGGCTGCACCAACACAGGGCACAGACCTGTGTGAAGTGACAGTTAATATTTCTTGTTGTAAAGTTAATACAATTAACTTCACTGAGTAGTTTTGTGTCTCTGAGAGTATGGGAGTTCTGGTTCACCTGCAAAAAAGACTGAAAGAGTGTCCCTTACAGTATTTTACATGTCTGTGCCCAGGGGCCCATTTTTGTCTCTTAATTCACCCATGCACAAGTTGTGTTTGAGTGCAACATTACAATCCTTACACCACCAATGTGATGCATTACAGCTGGGTTTGGTGCAGCTCACTCCTCCCCTGCTTACCTGTTTGGTGAACAGTATGGCAGTGTCCCAGTATTCTGGGTGCTTGTCGCTGTGTTTATTCAACTTCTTCTGCCAGGAGCAGAAGTTGCGCAGAGTCAGGGCTGCATTACTGGAAACCTTGGGTCCCTTGTCAGCTTCATTTATGACCATGAAACCCACCACCACTATGTTTATGGAGTTGAGAATGCTGGGGTGCTTGTAAAGCCTGGCTGCTACTGACATCAGGGTCAGGAGGTAATGCTTTAGGTCATCCCCGTGAAATTTAGCCATAGATTCATCTGCCACCACCAGCACCTCCACAAACCTGGGGATGGAGGCAAACCTCTTGGACCTCCCCAAGGTTTTCAACACAGTTTCAGTAATGCCATCAATCGCCAGTTCGCTGATGTGCTTGTATTTCTCCAGGGAAATGTTGAAATTGGTGTCAGGTGCAACTCCACACCTGCTGGTGAAGTTGCCGCCTGAGTGCGTAGCGCGTCTCCGGCGGCGGATGACATGCGTCCTGTCGAAAGTTTTTCCATATCCAGACGCGGCTGCTGCGTCTTCAGTTCTGGTCTGGCTGATGAAATACTCCATGCCGTTATAGGAAAAAGCCCCATGGAGACCTTTACACAGGCTGAGCGCGGCGTAGGAGTCCGGTTCGGCGTTGACATCCCCGGAGTAAAAGCATTCCCGTAAGTCAGCTGTTGCAGAGGCGTTGGATGCTGAGGAGCCGCTTTCAAGCGTCAGGCTGACCGGTTCAAGAAAACTGGAATCCGGCGTAAGATGGAGGTAAAGTTCCTGGTTGAATGCACTTAGTCTAAAAACTATCAGTCTTTCAGTCATCTGCTCCGCGCGCCGGTGCAGATGCTTTTCATGCTTTTGATGATCCACACGAACAGGTATGCAGAAATCTACCTCCATGCAGTATGTTAGTTTCAAATAAAGTAGAAACTTTGTGAAAATAATCAAAGAACTAAGCATAGCCATATTTGCTCCTGCTCAGGAAATTCTACTCAGTAATTCGGCTTCGGTGCGTTTGCATGCAATAAAGAAGTTGTGCGCAATTGCACGGAGCGCCGCTTGTGTCTTCAGAAAACTAAGCACCCGCACTGCCTTCCAGCTTGTTTGCCCATCTTGCACCGTTTCCACTCTGGCCACCAACTTATCTGAGCTGCTGAGCTTTAAAGTCGTGCATATACACCAGTGATCACTGTTAACTGAAATGTGGGTACGTGCGTAAGAGAGAGCTCATTGGTCATGCGTCTCGGTTTGTGGTGCAGATCGCAGTCACTTCTAACTCTCCAAATATTATTGTTGCTGTACAGCATGTGTGACAGGAGCTGGAGCATCATCCCCCCTCCCACCGCCCAGACTCACTGCAAGGCGGACAGACAGGGAGCAAACACACAGCCCATGGTTTCATTTAGAGGTTTTCGACATTCATTTCAAACTAATGCGCCAGCACCATAACCTTCTCTAACTGCAAACCTGATGATGTAACATAATTATCCACAATGTCTCCGACTATCTCCATTGTCACTTCCCTTCCCTTCTGCATTTTTTATTTATTTTTCAAACACATTAAATGAATACAGAAAACACCAACATACATGAGGGGAATTAGGGCTACGTTCACTTGAACACGTTTATTTTTCTGCATATCATCATGCATAAGAAAAATTTTAAAGACACATGCAAAGCGAAATGCAAGCAAAGAACGACACCTGTTTGCACTTGAAGTTAACTGGAGCGTCAGTGCATCTAAGCGCCTGAACAAATGTCTTGTACTCTGGCGCCACCTGACGGCAAATGTGTTAAACTGCACCCCCAATGATTACTTTTATTGTTTAAAGAGCTGGCATTCTCCTGGCACATAGTCTTAATGAAGTGCTTTACATGTTGCCTGGCGGAACATGTGTTTAGTCTTGGAATACAGCAAAAGCCTTTTGGAAAGCCCTCTATACCATCATGAATAAAATCCTCCAATTAGCAGCCGTCATAACCATGAATACAAAAAAAGGTTTCAAATAAATACATAAATAAAAATGCAATAAATGCAATTTTAAAATTGGACATACTGGGTTGTTTAAACAGGTTTATTTGAGTCGTTGCTCCTTTTTCATTGAACCTCTGTTTGCTTGATCTTAATATTCAGAATTATTATACAGGTTTATCTGCAGAATATATATGGTGCAAAACCGCATAATTAAATAGCATTCTTCTTCCTATAGCTTTACTAATATGATTAAACATTTCTCAGTGTTCAAGGTGGCGGTCAGCTCCAAGAGCACACACAGCTGTTCTCTGTCCAGCGGTGGTCTTTGTGCAGGGATAAAGCAGATCGGCCTATGGGGGGCTCCGGGCTCTGTGGGTTCCTGCCTCTCACACACTGCTCCGAAATAACTCGAGTAGCGGACTTCCAGCTATGTGTAGTATATATGCCCTCCTGCTGCCATATAGCACGCTGGGTTAATAATAGGAGCACGGTTGTCAAGCTATTTCAGAAGGGGGGAGTGTCGGCCTATTCTCATTGGATCCGTTTTATCCGCGAGTATCTCATAAAGTGCGGGTGGGAGGAGAATTTCCAGCAACGGAGGATATCAAAAATAAACCCCCTCATGTCCAGGGAAGAGCAGAAAGTATAAATACCCCCGATATGTCCAGACTGCTTCGGTGCTGGCGAGTGGTACAACAAGACTTAGCTTAGTGAGGGTATCAGAAACGACAATTCAGACAAACTGAAATTAAATACCAGACATAACTTTGACCAAGACTGCCTTCACAGCGCTGGGAAATCACTTTCATTTGAACAGATCTCTGATTTAAGGAAATAACTATTTCTCTACGATTAGAGAAGACGCGCCATTACCAGAGATAAAGGACATACATTGTAATAAAATCTTTATTGTTACTACTCTTGAGCGCAATTTCCATTGCAGAAGATGTGTTCCACTGTGTGTTTGGTCGTTTTACTCCTGTGCGTAATGAACGCAGCACTTTCCACTCCATTTGAATCTGAGGATATTGTACCTGTTCGGATAAATGGAAGAATCAGCGGTCGCTTTTGGAAAAGAAGCGAGGATCAGCCGAGATTCATCCTCAGTGCATTTGGCAAGGACTTGACTCTAAACCTTATTCCAGATACCAGCTTTATCGCGCCTTCCTTCACCATACAGCGCATCAAAGCCAGAGATGTTGGCGCTTTACGCAGCTCTTCAGGTGCCCAACTTGTCGCTGATCTCCAGAAATGTATAAACCAGACAGAGGAGAAAGAAGGACAGCTTAGGAGCTGCTTTTACTCGGGGAATGTAGATGACGATCAAAGCTCGGTTGTGGCTGTCAGTTTGTGCTCGGGCATCTTTGGCTCCTTCATAACGGAGGGGAAAGAGTATTTAATTGAGCCCAAACTTCGCGGCGGCCTTGGGCCAGACTCTGCCGAGCAGCTGCATGTCATCAAGAGGAGGACATTCAGCAAAAACCACGGTGTTCCCCTCCTGTTTGAACACGCGGCGGCTGAGAGTCGAGCGGAGAAGCACAACGGGGAAAGTTTTACGCACGGCGACAGTGACGCACAGAGGGAACCTCGCCGGAGACGCTTTGTTTCCGCGCCACGGTTCATAGAGACCCTGGTGGTAGCAGACTCAACCATGACCCACTTCTATGGAGATGAAATAAAGGTCAGACACGATGAACTCATTATTTCCTGCACACACTGTTGATAGGAACCTAAACAAACCTTAAGTTTAATCCGCAGATTGTCCCATAAACAAAACGTCGAAGACGTCATCTTTTTCCTTTATTTCCCCATCCTGCTTGTAAGAATTCATAGCCTAGACATATAGTGGCAGGGGTTTGTTTTTCTGTGCTGCTTCATAAAACATGTTTTGGCAATGATGAGGCTTGGGGAGGCAATCGGTGGGCTCCCTGTTTTCCACAGGCTGAGAAAGAGGTCATGCAACAGAATTGTAAGCAATGCTGAAGCACATTCCTAAAGACTTGGTCACGATTTGGCAGCAGAGCCTTAGCATCACCCAGGGAAGATTCACAAGGCTTACAATATCTATTCTGTTCTAGCTTTACTCTTACTTTATGCATTCATTTAAATAACCTTCTCCTGCTGTACATCATACAAAACAGCTATTATGTAAATTGAATCGAATCGTTGGATGGTGATACTATATCACAAAAAAACTCCTGAAAGTAAGACAGTCAAAGTATGACAATCCATGATCCTGCCACAACCTGGAGCAGCCAAGTTCTAGTCTGTTTGTACTTAACAAGTTCCTCAGCTGCCAGACCCTCTGCCTCATCCCACAGTAAGTAAGTTAAAGGAGTATGGAAAGGCTTCTAGGCACCAGGGTCAAGTGGACAAAGGTTAGACTGATAAGTCGGGCTTGTGTTGGCTTTTCGTTACAAATGAGATTCCAATTTCATTACCCTGGTTTTCTATGAGCAGGGGTGGTTTTAGTGATTTAGAGGTCCCAGGCAAGAATCAACATGGCTCATGTAGCACATGTGGAAAACTTTATGTGGGAGTATCATCCCACCCTAGAAAAAGTGAGTTCAGCAAGGCTGATGGAAGACTTTGCTATACACATCATGGCACAGTCTCCCACATTCGTTGTGATTTACCAGCTCTCCACTAAAACACAACCCTATGACAGCACTGTGGAAACCTCTGCCCATCACTACCTCCCATGACACAATCATGAATAGTGGACAAAAACTATTTGGAGGCTGCGCTCTCAAATGGGAAATTTTCACTGAATTCTTCACTTAGAAGAAGAAGACAGTATGGTCTCAAATAAGGCTTCTGTTTTCCTGAACCTGGTTGCAAGCTTAAGATGCAAATACTTGTGAGTGTGTCTGACACATTTTTGCAATTTCCAAGCTCATGTGCAATCCTGGTGATGTGCATCAACACTGTACATTATGAGCAGGAGAAATACAGGTAGTGTCACACTACAGTAAAGTGTGTTTATATCAAACTTGGTTACCTTTATTTTTGTTTATATATAGTATACATATACATATAGTGACAGTGATCAGTTTGTGATTTTGAAGAGGTCTCTGTGTGTACCTCGACCAATTACAGTCTGGTGTGTGCTTGAGCTGGGCTGCTAAATGAAGCATACCAGCTGATTTCAGCTTAAAGCAGATAATATGGTATTGTCCAAGGACTAAAAAAATGAAAAATGAATATTGGCTGATGAAGTGTTATCAGGTTTTGTAAGTCTCAAATATCACTAATGGCTACAAAAATCTAATATTGTTAGGCTGTTGCCTGTGCAGGCAGAGACACAAACATTATATCATGCAAAACCTGTGCTGCATGACCTTCACCCATTTGGTTTTAACCATGCTATCTTTTATCCATCCTCCACTGTATCTTAAATATTAATTAAATGTTGTGTCCTGTCTCTCCTCCTCCACAGCACTACATTCTGACCCTGATGTCGATGGCTGCCCAGCTTTACAAGCACCCCAGCATAAAGAACTCAGTAAACATGGTGGTGGTGAAGTTGTTGGTGGTGGAGGATGAGGAGGTTGGCCCGGAGGTCTCCAGCAATGGAGGTGTGGCTCTGAGGAACTTCTGCTCCTGGCAGCAGCTCTTCAACCCACCAAGCCAGAGGCATCCAGGGCACTATGACACTGCCATGCTTTTCACCAGAGAGGTGAGGGCCAAGTACATAGCTGGTTTAGCTTCTTTACACAGCTGCAGAATAGTTGTTGAGGTATCTGCAAAAACATACCATCATCTACATATAATGTTTTAAACATTTGATGAGATACATTTTCCAGAATTTGAGCATGAAAGTTAATTGTTCACCTTGGAGACAGTAGTTTGACAAAACAAACAACTCAAGGTCCACTTACCAGCTTTCTAAAGCTTTCATCTCCGATTTCTAGTCTTCTTCAGCGGATGGAGTTTGCTCAGTTGTCACAGAGACTACATTGGTGAAACAACAAAGACCCAAGAGATTTAATGAACATTGGAAACAGACAACACAGGCAACATGGTCTGTGAACACCAAAACTAGTCACAGCATCGACTGAGAAGGGTCAAAAGTCATCAACCAGGAGTCAGTGGATGGTCGGGGGAAAGTTAAAGAAGGCCATTCACATCTGTATGACAACTGACCAAACTTCATCCACTGAGACAGACTGTGAGATGTGGTTGAACTTTTCAGAAAAAGCTATAAAATGGATCTTAAGTTAAGTCAAATTTACTAGAACGTTTATTTAAATTTAAAAACAGCAGTGGTTAAAAAAATAAATCCTTGTGGAACACCACATTTCATAATGAAAGGAGCACTATTATCAAAGGTTTCATTGGAAAGTTTGAGCTACAGTAAATACTGAATGTTTACAATATTTGGTCATAAAACTATAATTTAAAGATGCACTAATAATATTTTTTATATACTGTAACTAATGGGTGAAATGCCTGTGTGAAATGTGAATGGTATCACTCATAATGATGAACCTACAAAGAATGATCACGCAACTCAGCAGTTCCCCTAAGCACTATAAGGCGTTTTTCCAGCTTCAGCATTTTGTTTTGTTTTCTGGCATGCAATGTTATTGTTTTGTTTCATTCTCACCTCTCTTATCAACTTTATTATCAGCTGCAGTTTTCAGCAAAAAAACATTGATAAACTGACCTACTCAGCACCAAACAGCAGGCAGACAGTTAAATACTAACTGGTGAACATAGGAGCATTAGCAGCTAAAGAGCCAGATGGTTCCTGGGAGTTGGTGGAGACTAACACAAAAGTAAAAGGAGAACAAGTATTGGACTTACATTCTTCAGGCGGGTAAAAAGAGCTCACACATTAGCCATAACAACTTTTTAAGGCCCCCAATATATCAACCACATGTGATTAATACAGATTTAAAACTATTCAGTATTAGCACCAGATAGCTGGTATCAGTTTATGATTATGGTAGTGGAGCCTTTATTCAGAGCATGGTTTAGACTCTTTGGTGTGTGAAACAACTCAAACAATGTTGTGAGTGCTTTACAGTGTATAATTAGAATAGATTGTCGACTTAAACATGATAGTCTGGTATATTTTGTTCTCCATTCAGAAGACAATAACCCAGCAAGGATGAGTCACAAATTAAGCCTTGGTGGAATTCAGTCCCAGGCCAGCTGCAGTACAAAATGTGGTTTCTGAGCAGCAGTCTCAGCCACACATTTACTTGAAAGCAAAGTTTCTTACAGTAACACAGGTGCCTTTTAGGGCCAGTTACGTTTATAGTGGGGATCCAGCTGAAAAAGAGAATTTTGCATGGGACAGGTATTATCATATTTTGCTCTTTTAGCAACCAGGGAGCACATGTGTGAGATCAGTGAAAAAAAATTAAACAAGGTGAGGTAAAGGAAAGCCTTTCTAGCCTTTTGGGTGAATTAAGGATGCTGAAAAGATGGAATAGTTGTGATCTTTTCCAAGCAGGGGGAATGTCAACAGAGAGCAAACTGTGCTTTATGGATGCTTCGACAGGAAATAAGTTCACAAGTCCTTAGGGTTTGAGTTGTGATTGGCTTGTTCTGCTGTACTTGGCTGCCTTCTTCCATCTGGTATGTGCATGTTGACAAGGTGTTAGCAGACAATACATTGGGCGAGTAACTTCTCTATTATTAAATTTCTACAGCTAAGTGCCCTGGTTGCAGCTTGATTTGATGACAGGCTTGGCATTTATCTGCCAAATGAATGACGTTAGCATGTAAATCTGACCCTGGATCAGAGAAATGATGACTAGAACATATGTTTTGTGCTGGATTTGTTAAAGCTGCTTTCGCAAAACCCAGTTTTGTTTGTTTTTCCATTTCAGCGGAAATATGCTTTGAAATGTAGAGGACGGAAGGCTCCTCGTGGATGAGCTAACTTTAGTGCGGCCACAAATCAGCCCTGACATGATTAAGACACTTTAAATGGTCAGCTTGAGTGCGTGGCTGGGTCTGGGTCAATCACAGTCTGAAGGCTGCTGCCACTACTGTCTGTTGTGAAACTGTAGTGGAAACATTTTTGTGGTCTTATATTGTATGTGTGTGTGTGTGTGTTTATCCGTCTGTCTGCACTATCTGCAGTATCTGCAAATGCCATATAATAGCTTGTGCTTTGACCCATACATCTTACTTTGTCTGTGTGTCTGCATACATGAGTGACAGATGCTATTGTGGAACAAGGTGTACAAACACACGCTGAGCTGGGTTCAAACGGCAGCTCCAAGTCCAGATGTGTTTTGAATTTGAGGCTTCTGCCTTGTGGTATTTTGGGTCTGAGGCGAGGCCATGGATGCTTCCGTCTCCGTCCTACACAGCCAGGCGTCTTCTCGAGCGGGGAAAGATTTCTGATATACCACACTGTTAATTTTCCTAGATCACAGCTCTCGACAGCTGCATGCTGAGGATATTTATTTGCTTTGTTTTATGACTGGAAATACTGAGCAGCATGTTTTTGATTAGTTTCTTAAAAAGTGGCAGAAAAACAACTTACACAAATAGACAGTGAAGGCTCGCCATCCTATGTGATTAATATAACAGTCAGTCAGGGCTGCCCATATGCTTAATATATTTTCTATTTGATAGGATAATGTCTTTAACTCTTTGATAGTCCACTCTGCCAGCTGGTTCTCAGCAAATGTTCCCTACTTTTGAAGGGAAATAGACCTTATGTAGGTTTAGAACAGCGGATTGAGCCAATATTGCGCAATACTACACTTACTGTTCATGACAAGACCTTAACCTGAACTGGTTTGAATGAAATACATTTTTAGTTGAATTGGATGCAATACAAGTATGCATTTTGGTTTCAGTGGAGAGTTTAAGTGTTCCATCACACTGAAGCTGTTTGGCAGCAGTGACAAGACCAAAAAGTGGCTCATGGTACACAGCTCTTGTTTTAGTGGCATATGTCGATTCTTTTTGGTGAGTCACTGTTGATTTTGGTTTGCCGCTGTGGTTCCCTGGCTTATTGCACTTATATCACTCATGTTCCACTGGCAGATACCACTCTCCACCAGTACATACTGCTGTGTGTGTGACTTTGTATTAGTGTTATACAGGGATTCCAAGTAGTAAGTATGTCAGTAGTATCTTGCTGCCATTCGAATGGCACATTCCACTGACCCAGATGCAACAATGGTGCCCTTGCAAAATAGATAGCGTAGATAGCAGAAGGCGAAGGACGGATGTCAGGCTTTATCCCATTAATAGTCTCGAGGCTTGTTAACCTTAATAAGATATAATACAGTTTGGGTGAATACAATTGCTCATCATTTTAGATTTAGAATTAGATTTTTGAACGTCTGCTTTTGCATACTTTAATAATAATTATTTTCAAGTCTTACATCATCATCCTGACCTTGGTGTGCCAATTTAAGTGTTTTCTGTGTTTGGTTGTGTTGCAGGACATCTGTGGACAGAAGAGCTGCGACACGTTGGGTGTGGCCGATGTCGGGACGATGTGCGATCCCAAGAGAAGCTGCTCAGTTATCGAGGATAACGGCCTGCAAGCTGCCTTCACAACTGCACATGAGCTCGGTTAGCTCACATTTGTTGTCATATGGGTGGGCTGGTGTGGGTGTAGGATTTATGAAATAAAGTTTGTAATGTAATAGGCAAGTTCAAATCTTTTTTTACTCATTCATAACCACTTGTCTGTGCATCTGTGAACCTATATTTCACATCATTATCATTGCATTCCTTCCCACTGCAGGTCATGTGTTGAGTATGCCTCACGATGACTCCAAGACCTGTGAGAGGCTGTTTGGAGATCTGGGAGGACATTACCTGATGGCTCCTCTGTTTGTCAGCCTCAACAAGACAGCGCCTTGGTCTCCCTGCAGTGCTCTCTACATCACAGAGTTCTTTGACAATGGACATGGTAGGGAATACTTTAGGTTGTCACACCAATCTGTCAAAAATTACACACTGAGGCCACATTTCCACCTGGTATTAATATCCAATCTGAGTGATCCGATCACAAGCGGACACCTTTTAGTACGTGTTTTCCCACCTGGATCTCACTTCCCCACTTCATATGCAAACAAATACAGTATGTACATAATATCCTGTTCCTGAGACATCACCGACAGTACGATAATAACCTCCAAAACACAAGATTCACTCTCAGTGGTTTCTGGGACATCATAAACACTTTGAATGAGTAGGTAATTCCACTCACAGTTGAGTAGGCAGTCCTGAATGTGGCCCAGTACACATTGCTAAAAGAATGTGGTCATATGTGGCCTAGACCACCTTCGAATGTGGTCTGAGTGATCGGATCTCAATGTGTCCTCATTGCTTCCTGGCTGCATTCCCACCTATACTTAGAGATGTGCACTTGTGATTGGATCACTCAGATCGGATTTTAATACCAGTTGGAAATGGGTTTGAGTAAATCAAAAAGTAAGCGCCCTGTAGAGACCTTCTGCCAACATGGACGTCTGCCAACACACTGTGGCTCTGTTATTAGCGCTGATTCAAAGATGACTAAAACACACTGTTTTTCTCTCACGCTCTAACTATGGCTTTCCTGCTTTAACATGTTGCTCACCTCAAATTATGGGTTGTAGGGATAGTTTATCTTGCACTAGATTTCCACATCTTCTCTCTCCACATCCTCTTCTCTTCACTCTCTCCTTTTCTGTTTCTTTCTCTTGTCTCGCCTGCCTCTCCCCATCTCACGTTGTGCATCATGTAGTGTTTGTATTCTTGCTAGACCTATCAGTGAACCTTCTTTTCCACTGAGTCATACAATTAACTTCTTCCTGTTCTTCACCTCCTCAGCCAAAAGCAACAGCTGGTGTCAGCAAAATATGTTCTTTATCAGTTTGAAAAAAAACTTGTGTGGCTGAGAATGTTCATTCCAAACTGAGGACGTCATTAACAACTCTAGACAAAAAGCGTATTGAATGTAACAAGGAATCATTAGAGGACAATTAATAAATTCTGATTTGGAATAGCTGTCAAATGTCCTGATTCAGAACACCAGCCTGCCTATAAAAGTGCACTGCATTATTAATTTATATAGTCGGGACACAACTTGACCTGAATATTTTCCCACTGTTGTCATGCCACACACAAAGAGCAACACATTTACAATTGTTACTGTGCCACAAAGTTGCATAATCTCCATAAACCACAAAATAATCATTCTCATACAGTGTTGCTTTATGTTGTAACCGCAGGGGACTGCCTGCTGGATGTCCCAGAGAGTACCATACCGTTACCAAGAGAGCTGCCAGGCACTAAGTACAGCCTGGACCAGCAGTGCCAGCAGATGTTTGGAGAGGAGTTTGTCCAATGCCCCAACTCCTCAGATAGTGATATTTGTAGCCAGCTGTGGTGTCAGGAGGATGGGACGCTGCAGTGTTCCACCAAGAACGGCAGCTTGCCCTGGGCTGACGGCACCCCCTGTAGCCTCAACGGAACATGCCTCCATGGAGCGTGCATGTTGACTCAGGATGTGATGCAGCCACTGGTAAGACTGCTTCTTTATTCTTACAAATGAAAAGTTGAATTAATTAACAATAAAACACAGCCTTGTTCAATTCAATACACTCAGGAGTTTGCTGCTACAGCTTTAGTTGGTCTGGTATGACCAGTAGCTTATGGTGGCTAATGTTAGCAATCTTAGCTGTGTAAAAGACATCAGTGAGTCAGTTTGCTGACTTTGTAACTTTTCTCTTCTTGTGCTGTTATGCTATGTTTTGAACTGCCCTGCGGTTTTAATGAGTCACTTCCTTTAAAGTGCACTTCTCAATTACACAGAAAAAGAGTAATCAAGTTTGTAGTCATAAAACACGTATGTCAGCAAATCTAAGACAATCTCCCTTAGCCAATATCCTGTTAAGGGAAGTCATCAATACAAAACTCTAGAGAGTAAATACAGTGTCTTAGGTAGTTGAGATATGGCACTTTTTCAGCATCGCAGTTGTAAGAAGTTTTAAGTATGTTAGTCTTTTTCACTACACATTGTTGTATTTATTTGTCTATATTAGTGTGTGTGTATGTAAGGGTACTTGAAAGTGCTCTGTGTGTGTGTGTTTGTGTGCGTGTATGCATGTGTGTGTGTGTGTGTGTGTGTGTGTGCGTGTGCGCGTGTGTGTGCGTGTGTGTGCATACGTGGGTGTGTTATGGGGGGATGGAAGGGGGGAATTGCATATTGTTAATTTGTATTTACATCTTTTTTTAGGATTGTTTTGTGTACCTGCACCTTGACCACTCGATTTTCCCTATTTGGGATAATAAAGTTTACCTTGACCTTAAGTAGGAATACATTTGTAAAAGTATGGATTACAGCATTGTTGGAATTTGGTGAATCCATTTGCTTCATGATGCCTGTTTATATTTCCTTGAAGAACATTTATACATCTCAATGTTTCATTTTAGCTTACTTGCCTAGATATCTTCTCCGTGTGTTATGATCACACATCTGTTTATGAATCCAGACGTGCTGGCAGTTGTGATGTTAGCTGGTCCAAACTCATAAAACTTCTGGAAAGGACACTCACGCTAGCAAACACACACACATATGCACAAACACACTTTCAATTGTACCTTACAAAGCTGCAGCATGGCAGGTTCCACTAGTGGTGAGTGACACATGTGGCAGGAATGTGGGTAGAGGCAGACAGCAGGCGCGTGCCGAACTTCAACAAAGATTTAGCCTGGAGTCACGGCACGCCAATACACTGTGCAGCCTCAAACCCAGAAGCCCAGGCTGTGGTTTAGGCTACACAGCTGAGATTGCCTTTGGCACTGAGCTCCAACCAACTATTCTGACTGCTCTTTTCCCCCCTCTTTTCTTGCTGTGTTTTACCACAGGTGGTTGTGGACGGCGGCTGGAGCTTGTGGGGGCTGTGGCAGCAGTGCTCCAGAACATGTGGAGGAGGGGTGGAGTTCTCCTATAGGGAGTGCACTGACCCTCTGCCTCAGAACGGAGGGAAGTACTGTGAAGGACAGCGAGTTCAGTACCAGTCCTGCAACACGCAGCCCTGTGACAACAACGACGGTAAGAAATAACACTATGCCGGTTTGTGAGGGGAGCAGAGCACATAAACGCTTTCTCTCCCAGTTCAGTCCATGCAGTCCACTTGACTCATCTTTGAATTTTTATCTTTTATATTTATTCCTTTCACTTTTATTCCATTATTCTCTTTATTGCACACTAGCTTTTTTAGCACAGCCTCAAGAGTATGCCACCCTGCATTTTACTGCAAATACTGTACTGTATGAGCATGTGACAAAATATACCTTCTGAATTGAAATTGAATTGAATTACATGATACATGTATAATAAACTGCTCATTATTTCAATAAAATCATATGTGGCAGGTCATTTTTCAATTAACTAGATGATTATTATCGAAATAAATGTTGATTCATTTTCTCTCAATTGACAAATCAATTAATCGACTAATCGTTTTAGCTCTCTTGATATACAGTGCACTGCAGGTAATTCATCAAAACGTGTAATCCAAATTTCTACTAATATAGAAATATGAATATTGATGTATTGAGCATATTTGACTGTATATTTTTACATAAATATACTTTTGTAGGGAGGTCAAGAGTCAAGTTTTGGTCAAGAGTTGACCTCAGTGTAACAACGCTAAGTTTTACTCCGGCTTTTACCTTAGGAAAGAGTTTCAGAGAGGAGCAGTGTGAGAAGTACAACAGCCCCAACTACCTGGACTCCAACGGGAATATAAAACAGTGGATCCCAAAGTATGCTGGTGTTTCTCCCAGAGACAGATGTAAGCTGTTCTGCAGGGCCAGGGGCAGCAGTGAATTTAAGGTGTTTGAATCCAAGGTACAGTATCTGCACAGCCATTTTGCCAACACATTCACATTTACAGTTCAGCTAACATGTCCCAATATTGATCTGATGCTTTCCAATGAAAATTAACATTTGTAAAAAAACTGTCTGAAATAGAAGTTTGTGTTATATTTGGATAAAGAACACATACTCTTGAGTTTTTTTTGGTATTGCAATAACAAATAATCTTACATGACACATGGGATATCTGGCAGTTTTCTGAAATAATGTTAACAGTAACTCTAAGTGCACTTACTATCTCTTCTCACAGTTAACCTAAAGTTGAGATTCTTTGTCAAAAGTCATTCTCTCTGCATCTTAATATAGAATAGGAGCTACATCCTAGATAAGCAATCATTAAAAAAATCTACAAGATGCAAAGAATCAACACCTACTTGTTGCGTCGCTGCAGGTGATTGACGGGACGACCTGTGGCCCTGACACCACATCAGTGTGTGTCCAAGGCCAGTGTGTGAAGGCAGGCTGCGACCAGGTGATTGGATCCAACAAGAGGGTGGATAAATGTGGAGTGTGTGGAGGAAGTGGGCTCACCTGTAGAAAGATTACAGGCTCCTACAACAAAGCAACGTAAGTGCTCCAAAAAGTCCCTAAGAAAATAGCTTTCTTGACCTCAGTTAGATAGACTAAATTCATACCACTTTCATAGCTGTCCATTCAATAAAGGCCCAGTAGGGATCTCTGGTACAACTTAACCTACTTCCAGGATGCATGGAGAAGGGGAAAAGTCAGAAGAAGTATAACTCCAGCAACACTTGTAGTATACAGAACTACTTTTTTGTTTAGACCCATCCGTTTCAGCTTGTGGCCTTCATCAGGATCACCCTCGTTAGATATAAGCCTACAGCCAGCAGCCGGTGAGCTTTGATAGCACAAAGACTGTAAATTAGGAAAGCCTGGCTCTGTTTGTAAGAGTGTTTCCCAAAATGTCAAACTATTGCATTAAGTAGTGAGCTTTACAGGTGTTGGTTAGGCATATTTCTGAGCATTTGAGAGGTAAGGAAGCAAAGAATGTAAGCATATTACCCAAATTGTTGAACTATTTCTTTAAATTAAGAAAACTAAGTGCATTATCTAAATCCAGTTCGTTGTTTTCTCTAACAGCTATGGATACAGCGACATTGTCACAATTCCCGTCGGCGCTACTAACATTGACATCAAACAGCGGAGCCACAGAGGGATCAAACATGACGGGAACTACCTGGCTATAAAGAGAGAGAGTGGCGGTTACATCCTCAACGGTAACTTCTCTGTATCCACGGTGGAGCAGGACATTCCTGTGCTGGGTGCTGTGCTAAAGTACAGCGGCTCCTCCACCACGCTGGAGAGGATCCAGAGCTTCAGGCAGCTGAAGGAGGCCATCACCATCCAACTCCTTGCCACTGCGGGGGATGCCAACCCTCCCAAGGTCAAATATACATTTTTCATCCCTAGAGATGTGACCTTCAACAAATCCAAAGAGAGGAAGGGCTCATCCCTGTCTCTGCATATGATCCATCCATTCGGTGTACCTGACTGGGTGCTGGGGGAGTGGTCTGAGTGCTCCAAGAGCTGTGGCTCCGGATGGTCCAGGAGAAATGTTGAATGCCGAGACAGCGCAGGCTTCCTCTCCAGCCAGTGCGACAAAGACCTGAAGCCCGTAGACATAAGGCCTTGCGGGGATCTGCCGTGCCCCATATGGCAGATGGGACCTTGGTCTGTGTGCTCACGAACTTGTGGCCAGGGTGAGCGCCGCCGCAGCGTCTTCTGCATAGACTACACTGGGAAGACTGTTGAGCCAGAGAAGTGCGATCTGAACAAAATCCCAGAGCCAGTCTCTGGAGAATGTCTCAACCAAGAGTGCTTATTAGGAATAGGAGTATAGTGAACTTTCCCTTTCTGGTCTGACTGCACTTATCTACCATGGATGGATTACTGATTGGGCACACTGGGCACAGGCCCAGGGGCCAAAGGGGTCAGGGGGCAGAGACACAAAACGACCACAAAGAAACACAAACCGACCACAGAGAGAGACATAACAACCACAAAGAAACAGGGGCCAAAGGGATCAGGGGGCAGAGACACAAAAACGACCACAAAAAGACAAACCAACCACAGAGAGATACATAAAACCACAAAGAAACACAAAGCGACCACAAAGAGACACAAAATGACCACAAAGAGACACAAACCAACCACAAAGAGACACACACCAACCACAGAGAGACACACACCAACCACAAAGCAACACAAAGCAAACCAAGAGCAGAGGCGCCGCCAGGAATTTTGGGCCCCATGACAAAAAAATCAAATTGGGCCCCCCTCTGCGCAGCTGTTGTCACCACATCTCTAGGACCTAACTGTCCCATCAAAAGCTTTACATAACTCTAATTAAAGGCATGCAACTAAAGGCTTCTTGCAGTTCAGTACTAGTACTAGAATTTGACAAAATGGAAAATTCTCTTAACAAAATTAATTATTATAATTATTAATGAAAGACAGAGAAATCCCCACAGACTCCCTGCACTGATGCTAACTGGCATGTCATTTAACACAATGTTGCTCACCTTCTTCACTGGGACAGGGAGGGGCTCAGTTAGGGGGAGACTGGGGTGCTGCTGACTCATCTGTTGTTAAGTCTGCTAAAAGGGGCAGAGACAATGATTCAATATGAATCTCTTGCTAAACGTTTCCCTGCACTTATTAAATGGTGATTAAATGTAGGCTTATTTCACTATGGACATTAAGCCAACAGGTTAATACCACTCACAGACTATAGGCTACCCACCTTTCTTGGTGAAAAACTGGGTTACAGTTTGACACCCTTTCCTTTGTCTTTGCTCTCTCTCTTTTCTCTCTTTCCTTTTTTGAAAACCAGATTTTGATTTAACGTTACTTGGTAACATTGTGGTCACTGTAGTTCTGCTGCATCTACTGACTGCAACTAAACACCGTCACTGAGTGCGCTACGGCAGGACCAAACCATTTCATGCAGATACAGGGGGGTGGTCGGTCTATATGGATGTTTACTTTTTGGTCAATGGGGATATTTAACTTTTACTGCCAAAAACAAGTAAAAACAAAGAGATCATTAATTTTATTATTATATTTGAAATATATATACTGAATGATGATGGTTTAATAATTTTAAATTAGTTTTTACCTATTTTTTGGGGCCCCTGTCAGTCATGGGCCCTTGGAATTGTCCTAACTTTTCCCCCCTATACGGCGCCCCTGACCAGGAGACACACATGACTACAAAGACACACAAAACAACTACAAAAAGATGCAAAACAATTACAAACAACATCTCTACGTCGTTTTTGTGTTTTTGAGATCCTGAGAGTTCTGGTCTAGCTGTAAAATGTGGTTCAAGTGCGTTGTATTGTTTGTATTTGTTTTGTCTCTCTTTCAGTCTGGAGTTCTTGCTTTTACAGTATTTAGGAGGGGTTGGGGGCCTTTTACGCGCCTGTGCCCAGGGGCCCATTGCCTCATAATCTGTTAATGTTACCAACTGGTCGCATCAAGTCACATCAGGGGCATTAGCCTGAATATTGTTTTGTTATCTTTTGTTGACATTTAACAACCACTATTGAGATTTGAAACAAAGGAAATCTACCTCAGGATGTACATGTGATGCTATGTATAGATGCTAGATGAAGGTGCTGTGTGTGTGTGTGTGTGTGTGTGTGTGTGTGTGTGTGTGTGTGTGTGTGTGTGTGTGTGTGTGTGTGTGTGTGTGTGTGTGTGTGTATTCTCCAGAAAGAGAAGTTTTCTTGTCCCTCTTTAAAGAGAGACTAACTTTTTGGATGAAGTCTGGTATAATCGGCAGTATGTTCTAAGTTACCTATCATTTAAAGTGAGGCTGGACAATGTTCTAGCAGCAAACAATGGCATGAAACCTGCTGTCGAACACCAGCACAGTGTAAATATACCTCCAATTGTCCTTCACAGAACTTAAACACCTATAAAGCTTTGATCATGCCATTTACCTATTATTGAGGTAGGATCGATGCATTGGAATTTAAGCCTCTGGGAAATAAGCTCATGTTTGATTGCTTCTCTTTTCTACACACATACAAAATGTTTTGTGTTAAATGATTGTGATGAAGATGTTTTTCAGTGACACTAAATCTGACAATATTTAGGACTTTAAAATGTGCTAGTTATAGCCTACATCAGAACCGATTGTTTCAATGCAGATCTAGACTTATAGAATTTATAGAAATTGAGTTTGAGTTTACGCGGCATGTAAAATGAATTAGCATAGGTAATGACTGGTCATTCATGACCAGAGAAACCCATGACAGAGAATTTCCCTCTTTTAGCCTTTTCCCAGGTGCATTATAATGCAGTTGAGAGGAACATTGGTACAAACAATCTGAAATGCCACAAATATGTCTTCAGAGGTGTTATTACTAAGTTAAGTGATAAGCATACTATCTATCGTCTATATGAAAAATAACATTAATTTTATTTGTTTCCAGACTTTTATCTGTTAATGCATCATATGCAAACGTTCACAGTTGTTTTCAGACTCTTGTATGTATGTTTGATTTCTTCATTCCTGTTGTTAATTTACACTGTTATAAATCAAAAGAGATGGCACATTGGGCCTATATCCCTTCAGTGAAGGACCATACTATTTTATTATTACGGCTTCCTTTTTAAGCTATTTATTTTTTGTAAAATGTTTACCTTGGACCTTGGATGTAATTAATATGGCAGATACTGCTCTCTTTGAGATTTTTGTCTATAAAAATGGTCAAATAAACACATTTATGTCAATACATTATTCTCTTTTACAGCCAAAAGGACACTTTGTGCTAGCCTTTTCCTTGTCTCTGTTGTGCACAAAAGCTTTATTACTTGAGGATCCTTGTTTCCCGGTAGGTAGGTACAACCAAATATCAGGAGGAGCCATACTTCAAAATGACCAATAAATTCCAAACAAATGTTCTGTTTTCCATGTTTTCCAGAGCACTCTTTTAGACCATTGTGGGCCACTAAAACCCACCACTGAAGGCCAGACTAATGGAATTCGTTTAAGTGGGTCAGCAGCTTTTAAAAGCAGGGCGAGGCAGATTTTATTGCATGGTTTACAAACTGAAACCCCTTAAGATGTTCAGTAAAATACTCCCACATTGGAATAATTTCTCTGTTCAGACATCTGAAATGAAGACAGCCATGTAAAAACATACTCAGCAGCAGTGGTTAGGGAGGAATTTCTTCTATCCTATTCTTAATGAATGTCTTCTTCCATTCACAGCTGCCTGAGCTTAGTAGATGTGAAAGCCATAATGGATCACCAAACCAATAGGCCCATAATATCATATATACGGAACAGTATACATCATATAGCCTACAGTTTGGGTTATTAGCAACATTCTAAAATATTTATAATATTCAACATATTCAACTTTTTTATATTATATTCGACTCTGTTTTCAATCTATCAAGTTTTATCAAGATGAAGAAAGGCATTTGATGTCTGACACTACAAATGTATCATACAATATGGTAAATGGTACGATTAATTAAATATATAAATTACTATAAAGAAGAAATAAGAGAAAAAGAAAAAAATGTCTACAACAACAGCAAATATTACACACAGATGTATTACACAAGATATAAGACAACAGAATATGCAGTACTAGTTAGTTAGAAAATTAGGGTTTAGGGCAATATGAACACATTGCATGTTCTAGTGTGCCAAATAATTGAGGTGTAAATTATAATTTTCAAAATTCTGAATACATAACAAAATGAAGTATATGATATATATATATATATAAATATAATATTTATAGTATATATATACATATATATATGTATATACATATATATATATATATATATATAAACCACAAAACACATTTGCACATGTTATGATTAGGTTAACAGGGCTACAAAAGGCCATATATGCCGCATGTAAATTAATATAAACAGTGGAAATATGTAAGTTGTGTTGTACATGTTGCTAAATGTGAGACTTCCTGTTGGGTTACTGTACAGAACCGTGAGAGATGCGCGTTGCATTGTGGGGATATAAATACAGCGCAGGACAGCTGGGCGCACAAAGGAATGAAAACAGCACCTCAAACAACTTTTAACTTCAGCCTGGTGTGATGTGAATTAATGTGAGCGTTTATTCAACTGTGAGTTTTGGCGGCTGGCAGGCTGACAACTGCCTGAGAAGCGCAGGGAATGTGAGTAATCGGAGGGAAGCGGCAGGGCGCACCGCTGTCTCCGACTATCGCTGCTTTTTGTCAGCTGAGCTGTTTGCATCCCGAGGCCCAGCCGATTTAACGGGCCTCATCAGAGAAGGTAACTTCCCTTCATACAGTCTGTCTGATAACTGTAACCCCGTTGTGTGTACTTTAATACGGTTACCTTGTTGTCTAAGTATTGATACGGGCAAAGGAATCAACTAATAGTACTGTGTTGTGTCGGCTAGCGCTAGCTTCGTAGTTAGCTAATGTGCAGCAGCTGCTATCCAGGGTTATCCAAACCGGAAACGTGGCTAATTCGGCTTCAAAATAAATGGGGTAAATTGTATGAATTATTTTTCTACTTGCTTATAGTAGTTTTTTTGTGTGTGGTAATGGTTGTGTATATGTATCAATAAATTGGAAAGGTAAAATATAAATACAATTATAATATTGTACACGAACAGAGCTACTTTCACAGAACAATACGGGTCAACAACAACAAATAATGCGTAAAACATTTAATTTCGGATACCACACAAATGGTTAGCAATTTGCACTATAATGTTTGAACACGACTCCTTATTAAATTTTATTTGGTATTTAAATAACATACCATGCTAAAAAGCATTGCCTAGTAGGCATTTGTCATTTATTTTGATAGTTGAAATCGGATGTACTTTTCATCTCATGGGTGATTTGACGTATTATCTTCTTGACACTGTTAGCTAGTGTTTGCTAAACTGTGATTGTTGTTGCAAACATGTTTGTTCAGCATCTTTTTCACGAGACAATTATCCCCCATGCCTTGTACACATCGAGCCTTTCTGCTTTTTGTGTGCACATTGATCATCAGCCCTCGGAAATCTGTTTCAGTCCAACGCTTGTAAACACTTGCTTACGTGATGTAAACAGAGTAAAAGTACCAGGTTAAAGGCTAAGCCTCCTCTGCCCTATCGCCATCATGAATATTTTTGTGATGGATTGGAGTAGTTTGTAACTGTTGTCGCTGACTCTTAGTTACGTAATCATCGATCAATCAGTTGATAAGTGTATAAAATATGTATTATTATAACAAGTGAGCCAGTGATGTCTTCGAATTAGCTTATTTTGTCTGACCCAAAGAACAAAACAAAGGTGTTCAGTGTACAATGAAGTGAAACAAAAACAGTCAACAGATCCTCAGAGATCATTTCAGAAGCTAATTAAATAAGGTTCTCATTTTTCTTGATGAATTCAACATCAAAATAGTCAATGAATGAATTTCTGGATGTAGCCATTATATAATTATAATTGTATGTGTGTGTGTATATATATTTTATTTATTTATTTGAGCCACACCACATGGCCTTTTAAGATTCTCTTTAATTAGGTATTAGACCAAGGTTTAGACACTTACATTGGAGGAAAAGATATAGCAAAATGTATTTGTTTTTTACAGCTAAGTTTTCCACATTTTTGTAGAATAATGTTATGTATCCTCTCTTAAAGAAATGCAGACAGTGCAAGTATAATTTTTTTAATCGGGTCGTATTTGATTTGTATGCATCATTGCTCTCTCAAGTTAACATACTCTTAATTCCTTTTTGTCAGGAAGAAGTTAATGGTAATCATGTAGCTAAATAATACTCCTACAGGAGACATTTTAGCCTTTAGAAAACCCCATGGTGGAATTTAAGCTCTTTTCTCTTCACCCTGTTTGCTGGTACAGGCTAGGCACTCTCCTGTTGCACCTCCACAGCCCAGGTCTATAATTCACTTTGCCTTTACTGGGCCAACATAGCCCACGAGTATTTTCCTGTGGTCTGTGTGTGTGTGTGTGTGTGTGTAGAGGGGAGCGCGCTCTCCCTGCGAGAGCCCCTTCACTTGAGCTTTTGTTTGATGGAAAATCTCATGCCTCAGAGAATCCACATGTCTCGCAGACAGCTGCTGAGCATCCTGTAGTGCACTGGTCTCCACATGGGTCTGGCTCGCATCGCTGCGCATCTGCTTTGATTGTTGTTACATAACTTGGCATCTTGTCCTCAGTGCTCCTACCCTGGTTTCACGCCCCCCCCCCTTTGCCTTCCCCAGAGAGTACCTTAGTATGTTTCTCTACCTACGTCCACTGCCTTCCACAATGTGCTTGGCTTTTTTGATCCTGTCTTTACTGTGGGATTGGTGTTTTGCAGAGTGGTATTTGACATCTCATTTTGTCTTTGTACTTATTGCTTTCTAATAGTGGTTTAGTGAAAGTCCACTGGGACATCTGTTATTTCACACCTGATTCTTTAACTGCTAAGGCTGGATTTTGTTTAGTATAGGTAATCATTAGAACCATTGACAGTGCTATATACAAACAATACTGATGTAAAGTACTCTGTTTTTTCCCCCTCCCATCTCTCTGCAGGACATATTTCCTGTACCCAGTCATAAACTGACCATCATGGGGGTCAAAACCTTCACCCACAGCTCAACCTCCCACAGCCAGGAGATGCTGGAGAAGCTTAACGCTTTACGCAATGAGGGTCACTTATGTGATGTCACCATTAGGGTCCAAGACAAGCTCTTCCTGGCCCACAAAGTGGTCCTGGCCTGCTGCAGTGAATTCTTCCGCTCCAAACTCGTGGGCCGGCTAGAGGAGGACAAGTTTGTGTTGGACCTTCATCACGTGACAGTTAGTGGCTTCGCTCCTCTGTTGGAATATGCCTACACGTCTACCCTTTCTATTAGCACAGAAAATATAATAGACGTGCTAGCAGCTGCAAGTTACATGCAGATGTTCGCTGTTGCTAGCACATGTTCGGAGTTTATGAAGTCTAGTATTCTGTGGAGCCCGAGTAACAACAGCAACAGTAACAACAACAACATTACAGCAGATAAACCACATGAATCAGCACCAGAGAGCGCCTCATCAAACTGTGCCCTGACGCCGTTGGATGGCAGTGTGTCACCTGTTTCGTCTGACTGCAGCGTGATGGAGAGAAACGTTCCTATATGCCGTGAATCACGACGGAAACGCAAAAGCTTTGTAACAATGGCATCGCCAGAGAGTCCGCTCAAATGCACTACACAGATGGTCACCACCTCCCCGCAGATCCCCAACCCGTCCCCTTCATTCTCAGACAGCACAGCCCAGCCTGTGGAGTCCTCCCTGGCCTTCCCATGGACTTTCCCGTTCGGTATCGACCGGAGGTTCCACTCAGACAAATCAAAGCTCCCAGAGAGCCCTCGTTGTTTAGAGCAGGGCACCCCAGCGACCTCCGAGGTGATAGTCGGCCGGCGGCTCAGTGACTTCCTAACATGTGAAAGCTCCAAGGCGGTGTCGTCACCAGTGCCGGCAGAGGAGGAAGATGTGAGGGTGAAGGTGGAGCGTCTCAGTGATGAGGAGGTCCAAGAGGCATCCTCGCAGCCGGTCAGTGCCTCCCAGAGCTCGCTGAGTGACCAGCAGACAGTGCCAGGGAGTGAACAGGTCCAGGAGGAGCTCCTCATCAGTCCACAGTCCTCCTCTATAGGTGGGGCTATTCTCCTTACGTTAATGAGCCACAGCATTTAGAACTGACCACTAAACCTTGCCCCCAAACAGTGATTTTTCCAGTCATAGCTTAGCAGCATTAACAAGGCACAGCAGGTCTGTCAGTCTTTACGGGGCATTCACACCAAAGAAAGCGATCCGGCGATTAGCCACCGCAGCGTGACGTGGGGTTGCGTCGGTCTTAACGTTTTGCCGCAGGCCCGCTGCGTCCCCCCTGCGGCAACCCCCGCCACAGTCTAAATGCACTTGTTTGCCAAACCTTCTGGTTATTCCTCATCCTCAAATTGATTGCTCTTATTAAAGGGAAGCGTACTGTTAAAAATGTGAACATTAAAGATTCTTAGTAAACACGGTGTTGGTTGTCTTGGTATTGGTGTATTCTATAGTAAGCATCCAAACCATCCAAGAGTTATGTTAATAATATTGAATAACATTGATTACATTTTCATAAATAATACTAGGGCTAACTAGTTCTGCAACAATGCTGTTGCTTTATTTCCATGTGTTCAGCATGAATCATCGACTAGTAAGGTTGCTGACTCTTTGCTTGGGACACCATTTACCTTTGCTAGCCCGACACCATGTCTGTAGCAATCAAGTGCATATGTAAGACTCTACAGGTTTCTCGTTTAAACATTTAAAACATTAAAAGAAAATCAGCTGGAGACAGGTTCCAGCTTGTGGAGTTTTAGCATTAGCTAGTCTGCTCAAGACAATTGTCAATTCAGCCGATAAATTCACGGCCATCGGCTAGAAATGAGATGTACTGGCTTAAAGGTGCAGTTAAAGTGTTAGTGATATTGTAGTCTTGCTTTGCCAGACCTCCTTCCACAGAGCTGCAGAGGAGGGTCTGCTAGTCCACACAGTATTCTGGGATGGGAGAAAAACGTGTTAAGCTAAGCGCCAGACAGAGCCCTGGTGCCACTGCAAAATAGCCTCGGGAAGGAACTTGTTTTAGTCGTGCAACAGAAATCTCAGAATTAACAGATAGTCTAGAAGTGGAACGTCGTGGATATAGACTAGTGATATTGTATCTATCATTGCTATAATAGAGGCTGCGTCCTGACCCAGTTAACACTGACGCTTTGTAAAACTTCCGTCAAACCTGCCTCACCCAGCCCTCAGAGCTGCTTACCCACTTACAAGAGTTTTATTTGTATTGGTTTCTGTGGAAAGTTTTGTCTGGTGGCCCAAATGCAGTTTAAAAAGCTCTTTTGCCCTGCCATAATTAAAAAGAAAATGGAAACACTCACAATTTTTTCCTAAACTGTTGAATAGCACAGTGAATTGGAATCTAGCAGCATCAATCCTTAAATACGGGATTAGCCCTTAAAGACCTACAGTCTAACCTCATCCAACATGCTCAGATTTTCAGTAGACAGCTACCATATGAGTAAAATTTTTTTCTAACTCTTTCTAGGGTCGATGGATGAGGGAGTGTCTGAGGGCTTGCCATCAATGCAGAGTACCTCTAACACTGGAGGACACACAGAAGATGATGAAAGGTATCGTGGTTTGTTTCAACTTGCAGCAAGGCAAGTCATAAGCTGTAAAGAATATATAGACATAAACTTCATTACTGGATGTCTAAGCAACACCTGTTTAGATAATACATTTAGATGTCATGTTGAAATTATTTACTGTAATATAAAGAATGCTGGTTGCATATTGTAGCCTCAAGCCACAAACATGAGTGATACATTTTATGCGAAAACTAACGTAGCGTCTATCTGGAAATCTTTGAACGTCCAACAGTCTGACGCATATCACTATCATCGCTAACAACTCAGTAAAGAAATGTTCCAAACACAATTTTTTAAATGACATAATGCGTGGACCCTTTTCCCCTCAAAACTCACAAGCTACTTTTTATATGCAAGGAGACAAGCAGATTACTCTGGAAGTTACTTCATTGCAATGTCATAGTAGATGTTTTTCAGTATTCGAGATATATTTCACTTTCGTTGAATAATGAATCTGTCCGTATATGAATATCACTTTGATGTTTCCCCTCTTTGTGTTTCAGGTTAGAAGGTATTCAGTATCCATACCACCTCTATATCAGTCCCTCAGCCAGGCCTGGCACCAATGGCCCCGACAGGCCCTTCCAGTGTCCAACCTGCGGAGTCAGATTCACACGCATTCAAAACCTGAAGCAGCATATGCTCATACACTCCGGTATGTGAAATGGGGAAAATTTAAATTTTGGGAAACTTTGGAATTTAACATTATGTTTTTTTAGTTTAAGTTGGAAACAAAAGTCTAAAACTAAAGTCTTTTCCGTGCGGTAACAGGCATTTGTGACACAATCTCCGGCATGCACCTTCTTGAATGTTCAGCACAGCCCAAACACTTTCATATGCCAAAGAAAAAACTAAGAAGTCTACGTAACTCTTAGCAGACCTTTCAAGATAGTGTTGGACCATAGGCCTACAGTTGCGGAATAAAATATTGCTTAAGTACTTTTGATTCCCAGTAACTCTGGGGGTTTGATTGCTCTGGTATGGATTGTGGAACCACCATTTTTCTTAGACTTGGCTGTAACCAGACAAGAACGGTCAGGGAGAAAGGCAAGATGGATTGGTAGATAGATTAATTAACTAACAATTGAGTAAGCCTACATCACAACAAAATGTGAGGGAAATATGTGTAAGTATGGGAATACATGCTTTAATGCATTCCTTTTAAATGGCAGTGAAAGTACTACTGGTGGACTACTATTGAAATAGTACATATCATTCATAATAAAAGGAGTCAAAGTTAATGAGCAGTTTATTTTACAAAAGACAATAGAACCTTTACTCTGCTGTATTATAAAAAATGTGGTGAGAGTTCAGATTTAAATGTAAACATTTAGTGTGTAAAAAGGTTTAAGGTGAATCATTTTAAATCCCTCATTGAATCTATGTTGCTCGTTAGTTTGTGGAAGAAACCATTTCTAGGAGCTACAATTCAAAGATTGATAGTCAAAGAACTAAAACTCAAATTTGACCAGAGGATCACATATTTTGCTCTTTAGCTAAATTACCATCTACATGTTTTATTCTTTTCTTAGCAAGTGGAAAATTGCTTATTGATTTGATAAGAGATTCTTTAGACTTGGAGCGTAACAAATATCTGTATGTATACATTTCAGAACTGGATTTAAAACTGACCAGGGGGCTGTTTCACAAAAGCAGAATTTATAAATCCAGGATAAACGAAAAAGCAAGGCTTGATCTAGTCTTATCTATGCAGCCTGGCTTGTTGCGTTTCACAAAGGCCAAGCCAGGCAGAGGAGGAGCGACTAGGTCAAGCCAGGATGAAGTAATTTGGATAGATGCGCGTTCACGGCTTTCCTTAACAGACCGCAAGGTCGATAACAGATTTACTCATGCTAAAATGGAGAATACGCATTGTTCATACTTTATACAGAGTGAGCAGCAGCTCAAAAGAAACACGGCCACTGTAATGAAACGGCGAGAGAAGGCGTGGCAGATGATCGCGGACCGACTGAATGTAGCCTAAAAATATACACACTGCTCTGAATTGAAACCGTCATAATCATACCATTCAAGGATTAGGCTACTGATCATTTGCACATATTAACCGTTGCACTCTTTGCCTTAAAAGTAAGCAGAAGATAATGTTCCTCAGGAAATTAACCAATCAATTCATTTCTACAACGCTAGAATATGATGTGTAAATATCTCTCTCTCTCTCTCTCTCTCTCTCTCTCTCTCCGGGCTAAAATATAAATTTCCTAAGTCATATTAACTTACATAGTACAACTGTTAACTTTTGCAAATGACGGTGACTCATTGAATGGTTTCAGTTTAGAGCAGTAGTTCGTAAATGTATATTTTTAGTCATTCAGTCTGTCCGCTTTTATCTGCCACGCTTTTTCTCATGTTTTTCTTTAATTTTTTTTTTTATAGAGGACGAGTTTCCTTCTTTACATATTATATGCCTTGCTCCCTTGTATATATGGACATAGAAAAGAAAGACACTGAAGAAATTGGACTCTAAAATCTAGAAACTATAAAGATAATGAAGTGATAAATATAATGCACATTGTAAACATGAATGTAACAGAGTATATTCATCAGTTATTTCCCCCCAGCAAAATATAAGGTCAAAAACCATTGGGGTGTCCTCCCCCTGTTGTTACATGAATGTACAGTAGTCTACAAAATATAGTTATTGCTTCAGTGAACTAAGACTATAATTTGGGAGGATTGTACAATTAGGATATGTCCTTAAAATTGTACAATCCTCCCAAATTATAGTCGTTAAAGAATACAAAGAAATTATCAACTAAAATAATTTGAGGTGCATTGGTCCACTATAGAAACACGCATGTACAACACTTTATATATTGCCCTTAGTAACAGACTTCATTTAAAACACATTTGGCAACTTTATCAGCCTTTTCTAATTATCTCAACAACTGCAGTAATATATTCATCAAACTTCTAACAATATGAACAGCAGTCTTCATACAGCAATATAACGGTAGCAATGACTGTCACATGAATAATTCTAAAAAAAAAAAAATGTCACAACTTAAAATAATAACTTAACAGTACTTAAAGGAACAGCAACATGCACCTGTTGTATTTTTAATGCATGCTGATAAGAATAAGGTAAAACCACTGCTGAGTGAACAGAAAAGGCTCCAGGATTAAATAAATCCTGGCTGTTAGCCTGGTCGGGACCAGGCTAGCTGTACAGAATAAATCTCCATGGTAACTTAGGTGTCTCTGCTTTTGTGAATCTGAGTCAAACTGAGTCAAGGCTAAATTGAGCCAGGATAACTGGGAAATCCCGGCTTAATCCCTTATCTTGGTTTTGTGAAATAGCCCTCTGGAATCCACCAAAGTCTACATAGAGAGTTGTTGTTGTTATTATCAGAAGTGCAGATGCTAATGAAAATCTAAAAAAAGGATACATGATAGTGTGTTGCTGTACTTTCCTACAACTTGTTAACAGATTAGTGATGAATGAATGAGGCTTTTTGTTCCGGGCATTCTGGGAAACAGCGATTTGGAAAACAGTTGGGGCTAAATTTGTGGTAAGATGTAGTCCTTAACCCCCTCCTTTAACTTACCTCACCCAACACATGTGACGCTAATGTACAAATCAGCTGAACTTTGTTTATTTATTTCCCCCTCAGGCATTAAGCCTTTCCAGTGTGACCGCTGTGGGAAAAAGTTCACACGGGCCTACTCCCTAAAGATGCATCGGCTGAAGCACGAAGGTAAACGCTGTTTCCGGTGCCAGATTTGTAGCGCCACATTCACGTCCTTCGGTGAATATAAGCACCACATGAGGGTCTCCCGACACATAATCCGCAAGCCGCGGATTTACGAGTGCAAAACGTGCGGGGCCATGTTCACCAACTCTGGCAATTTAATTGTACACCTGAGGAGTCTGAACCATGAGGCATCCGAACTAGCAAACTACTTCCAGAGCAGGTGAGGAGTCCGGGGGTGCTGACCCCCATCATTTACTCAGATCTCACCTGGATCAAAAAATTACTTCAGTTTAGATTCTAATACCTGAGGTTCATTTGATCGTTTTTCCTTTTATGAGTTTGGTTGTGTAGAATTGTTTTTGAGATGATTGCAATTGATTTGAATGCTCAGATCAAGTGTACCTGAAGTATTCGATTGTATTTGACTGAGAGAAACAGTTGCACCTTTTTAAAACGTGCTTAAACGTTGGACCTGACAATAGCTGCAAAACCAAACATAATTTTGTTTGTATTCGAATGGATTTTCCTTAACCAAATAGAGCGGGTTGTTTGTTTTTATCAGCAGCTCAGCCCACAAAGCCTTGTGAAAGTCAGAACACAGTGTCTTTATAAAGTGGACGAGTGTTTTTATTTCCCAGACTTTTCCACTTCTTAATCAACTCAAGCCCTCACAGGTCGGCAGGACTCAAACGGGCCATTGACTCCTCAAAAGTTTTATAGTAGAAGGTCTACGCCTGAGATCATAACAGTGTGGAAAATTCTCTGGCAATCCAGTCAGACTCTTAACTCCCATCCACAGTCTTCACATAAAAAGATATGTTAACTACGTTGTATTTTTTTTCCAAGTTGCTGATTTGCAGACCAGTTTGTGAGATTCAGCTGTCATCTGTGCTACATGTGACAGTTACACCCGACCTTAACTATTTATTCTGGATACTGAGGTCTAATTTCCACTGTGCTTGATAGTAGTGGTACATGATGTTAAGCTGCATGACTGGGGATTCTGATAAATCTAGTTTACAACGATGCTCACACTTTGCGCTCACACATTTTTAAAGAGCCCCTGTCATAGGAATTTAAATGGAATTGTGTAGGGTATAGTCACATGGGGACCAAGTGGGACCAAGCTAGAGTGGGAATACATGAGTGTATAGATCAAAATTCATCAAAGAGTTGAAGCAACACTCATATCAGTGTTGACTTTAAAGGTTTGTATATCCATATACATTTTTCTAATTGGGCATTATTTGAAGCATTTGTATAGACACATCCTCTGGTGCACAAAATATTATGGCAACATATTAAGGAAATATCCACCCTATATCTAATAACACTTAAGCTATCACAAAAAGTTGGTGCCTTAGTTAATTCTGTTGATTGACAAACTGTACCCACAAGTATGTGTCAAATGCAAATAATATGTACAGAAGGTTGGAAAGAACATGCATGTAATTATTATTTAAATTTAAATTGAGATCTGAATAAAAAATAACTAAGATTTTGATCTTGGTTTTTTGACTCAAAAGAAATGAAGTAAAGATGAGGCTCCACTTTTATTCTTTCTTCTTTAGCACCAAAGACAATAATCTTAGTTTTGTCTTTTATTTAATAGAAGGTTCTGGTTTATCCAGCCATTTATTTGGTCAATGCATTGATGCAGCAAGTCTATTGGAGCAAAGTCAGTCTGTGAAAGTTTTACATAAAGCAGAGTATCATCCGCATAATTATAAGCGATGTAATTGTTTTTTATAATTCTGCCCAAAGAGAGCATTTAGAAGTTTAAAAAGCAGAGGTCCAAGAATGGAGCTTTGAGGAACTCCACATCACGCTAGAAGATGCCAGATAGAAGCGAACTGTTAACTATTTTCAGCAAATCTGCTGACAAGCAGTTAAAAACATTTTTCAAGTTTGTTGGCAGAGCATCAAGGCAGCAGGTTGATGGCTTAGGATGTTGCACTTTAACCTCTGCCTGGTTAAACGGTTGTCAGACTTGATGTTAACAATCATTACTTACAGGTGGAGGCAATTATTCCTAAAAATACATTGAACATGCATGTATCTTTGTGAAAAACTAGCTATTATAACATATTTTAAATTGTCAACATGTACAGTTTAAATAAAAAAAAATTGTCAAGATAGTAAATGGAAGGACATTGAACTCCTCTGATTCTCTTTGTCTTTGCAGTGATTTCCTCGTGCCCGACTACCTGAGCCAGGTACAGGAGGAGGAGGAGGCGCTGGGAGTCCAGTATGAGCTGGAGGAGTCCGAACATCACCCAGTCTACCCGGGCAGCATCTCCACCACCACTGCAGCATCGTCGTCCTCCTCAGTCCAGATGCCCGTCATCTCCCAGGTCTCCTCCTCTACCCAGAATTGCGAGAATTCCTCCGGCTTCCTTTCACCCGAGCCCCTGGACCCCCTGGAAGCCCCAGCCTCCCTCAAGATGGACGCCGATGAGACGGCCGCCATGACAGAGGACACAAAGTTGGACAACAGTGTAGACGGCAGTTCCCCAGAGGTGTTTGAAGAAGAGCAGCAGCAGCATGCCCAGGGCAAGGAGCTGGCTTCCATTACCATAGAGTGATTCAAGTCTTCTACTTTCCCACCATGTCTTATTTTGCAGTCATGTCATATGGGAATATCTGTTGAAATGCCTTTGCGGCTTAAAGGGATAACTTGGACATGTGCACATGTTGAAACCTCATCATGTGAAGCCATCAAGATGCCATGATTGAAGTTTTCTCAAGACTTCCACACGCAACACATGCACTTATTTGAATTCATGTTTTACAACAAGCCAAATACAGCAAAGTAAGTTAGAATTTTCTTTGTTGTCTTTGAAATGATTTTCCCCAAACTTGACTGAAGCAGTTTTCTTGTTGGTGACATGAGGTTTCATAAAAAATTTTTTAGCGACGCACCGATCCCATTCTGATATTGTGCCGATTCTGACTCAAATACCTGGATCAGGTATCAGTGACCATGGGGCCGATCTATTCAGTTAAAATATACAATATACATTATATACTGCATATGTATGTTGCTGCATATAAAAAAAGGTTTACACTTGAATTGTAAGTCCTTAATTTTTAAGTTTTTCTTACCAAGTTGCTGGTGCATGATTTATTATTTTAATAATATAATTATTAATAATATAATTTATTTTAATAATGCATAACAATTCAGTAATTGTTTATCCATGTATTTATGTATTAGACTTTGCTATACAAATTTAGGAAAGAAATGTTAAAGTCGAGCCTGATGTTGCCTTGCATATAAAAGAATGATCCCAGTCTATTCCACACAGTGAGGCATACAGCTTATTAATTTAACACTGGTATCGGAATCAGGACTGAAACAGTTGGATCGGTGCATCCCTAGTATTTTTCAAATGAAGCAAGTGAACGGTATTTTTTAAGAGTCGTTTTTAGGAAGGTTTCTTTTTCCCATATGACGTGAGTGCAGCTCCAGCTAAAGTCATTTCTGTCTTAGCCAGTTTAAGGTCTGTTAAATCCAAGCCTTGCCCTACTTTTGGAAAGTGCCTGAGAGTTCCCATTTGAGCAAAGCAACGTGTAGAGGAAAAAGAGGTCTTGACTTTGCCGACAGTGACAAATCAAGTCTTTGCAAACTGAGCTAAAGAAAAAAACATTGTATTTCATTTGTAGTGATACTGCTAGTTTGTATGGGCAGAGACTGTGTTATTCCTTCAGTGCCGTCGCTATAGGCAAACTGTTTAATGTCAATATTATCTATATTGCAATAGCTTGTACTGTAGTTTTACTATTTGAATGCTGTGTATGTTGGGTGTTGTGAAATATATGTCAGGTGTGTGTATGTGCATTTCTTTTTTTATCTATATAAACTAAATTTCATTTTAAATGTTTAAAACTTGAAATTATATTGACTGAGTATTCCCTTAAGACATTTGTGCAGTATATATTTTTTCTGACACATTACAAGTTTTTTTGTTTTTTTTTTAACACTGTTGTAAAATCAAATATTGCATCTCCAAAAAACTAAATGCTAATAGTTTAGTAAAATTTGGATCAGCACTGATGCATCTTTTTTAAATAAACCAAATAAAAGACCGAATAAGACAAATGTATGTAAAACACAAATTTCTACTTTGGATTTTCTCACAACTGCAGTGTTACATTCCCAATTGGACTCCTAAGATATGATAATGTAGCATTTCATCCCAGTTGAACTTAGGCCTGCTTGTGAAATTGCAATTTTGTTTCAAAATATTTTTGTGCTCAGAATATCGATATCTCACATGGCTTTTAATTTTTGGTCATCCTGATTAACCAACAGGTACACTGCTAATATTCTAGGATATTGCATGACTGTTGAAGTGATGTTTCACTTAGGTACGACATGATTATCATTTTTAAAGTTATATCCTCATTTGACTTTGTGAGGGATAAACCAAGAATATTTGTGTGTGTGTGTGTTCGTGTGTGTGGATTAACCACCAGAATTCAGTTGTTTTTTTCTTTACCTAAGTTATCACAAAGGGAAAAACTACATTGTGAAAAATTCCCTGACTAAAATTAAAAAAATAACCGTCTGCAGCCAGGGAAGCAGGAAGTGATGCAAACAGATTATGATTGCTATCTGTGATGGCCCGTTTACAGTCAGAACAGATTACCAGGTTGTTGGGTGGCATGTGATCGTATTGCTTTAAAAGCAATAAGAGCATAATAGCTAATAAGTGAATGCGAATACTGTGAGTTAAATCATTGTAAATGATAAATATATTGCAAGAGCTTGTCCTTAAATTGATAGCACAGTTTGGCAGTTGACGTTACTAATTTCATTAACTTTTTTTTTAATGCTGATTTTGGGTCAAACCTCCAATTCTTGGTATCTGTGTTGTGCCAACATGGTTGTAATTGTCTACTTGTGCCTGTATTTTGAGAAGATAATGATGCCCATGGTAATAATCCATGAGTTGAATGCTACTGACTGTGTACATTGTTTATTGTTTATTTTCTGTCGCCCCCTGAAAGTAGTACAAACAGCCGACATTAAGGATTATCACAACAGGATGTTAGACCTCATATATACAGGGTTGATTGTAAATGTAAAGATGAATATTGCTGTGATGAGGACATCAGTATTACCCTGTCCCTATCATTGAAATTCACTGAGAGCTGTCTTAATAAGAGCGTGCGTCACCCTGCGCCATCCGATCAGTCACTTTTTCAAAGTTGTGCCATTTGCCCTTTTTATCTGGGTACAAATCATGCTTTTTCCTACAGGACCAAATGTTCTCTATCTCATTGGGGATTTGCCAAGGCAATCAGTAATTGCACATAATAAAAGAGAGATAATCATTCAAAATGGTCCATGCTATTTAGCAAAGGGGTCCTGCTGTTTCGCCCCTTACACTGTATGATGTGCATTTGAGAGGCTAGCCTTAGTAAATGGACCTATTAACTCTAGTTGCACAATATCAACATTTTAAAAATGTTTTCTATTCTCCATTTGTATGTCATGCTTTTCATCTGTTGTGTTCGGTGTCTATTCAAACAACTTTTATAATGAAATGCTGCTGTTTGTTGAAACGCAAAAGTGCCCAAAATATTTTTGTGAACCAATAGTGTGCAATAAATAGACAGGTGTGGTTTTAAAAGATTTCATTTTGTCTTTGAAATGGTGAATTATATATATATATATATAAAAAAGAATGTATAATTTAGTTTAATTCAAATGTGACTGAAGGTGAATCAAATAGGCAAGGACCCCATTTGATCTGTGAAACAAGGAACAAAGCTTCGATATCAAACAAATGGTTCTATTCAGCTCCTTTCTGTTTGTTTCTAATGTTGCATGTTCATATCATTCTGTGAAGTGGAGAGCATGTCTTCAGTTGCCGATGCGTTCTGTCAAGGCCTTATTTGTCGATGACTCTTCATCCAGCTTTGATCTGTTCAGCATGCCCTCTTGTTTTCTGTACGTTATCCCTTTTAAGTGCAATGTTTTAAAATATGATTATATACAGGACATGCCTTCTCAATGTACACTTGATGTTGTATATGTTTTCCAGTCCTTATGGTTTATTTAAAAGTAGGAAAATATAAGAAAAAAAACATGGTAGCTCTTCATAATGACATATATATATTTTTGGTGACTTTTGTATTATGGTTGCTGTTTCATGGCATCTTTGGGTATTCTTGTTAAATGTGAATAGAACAGCTTAATTTGGTAGTATGGGGGGCCTTGGTAGTCTTCAGTTTGTGACTGTCTGCAGTGTGTGTATATATATATATATATATATATATATAGTATATATATATATATATATATATATATACACTCATACTATGTTGCATATTCTTTATACTGTAGGCTTCTTGATTACAACCTGCTTTGAGACAGATGTTGTATTTTGTGTCTTTGATACTGTATTTAAACTGTAGTTTGGAGAAACTGTACAAAAACATCCCAGATAGTAATGCAACGTGCACATTGTATAGGGAGAAATGACGTTTGTGGTGTTGAGTGTTTTAACTGGATCATATTCCACAGTTGGCTGTTAAAAACTGACAAGACCACTCTGTATTTTAGAGGTTATGGTTGTTTTGAATCTTTGCTAGTGTTCTGGCTTTGCAGTCCTGTTATTAAAAATAGTCGTTTTTGTAAAAGTATAAAATGTAAATAAAAAAAAATTAAAAAAAACTATGTCCGAATAAGTCTATAACTTGTCTGAAGTTGTTTGTTTGAGCACACATTCTTTTTTGGTAATACGTGACTTCACTAACACTCTGCATCATCACAAAGCAAAGGCTGTGTTTTTAACTGTCCACAAGAAGCAGACGAGAAAATAAACTAACATTTTCTGAGTTGCTGTGATTAAATTATTCCACTAGCCTCCACTTAGCAAAGTAACTTAGTACTTTATTTAAAAGAGCTGCAGGGCCCCTTTAACTGTCACTAATAGGACTTTCTCTTTACACTTTTTCTATGCTGGTATACCGAGAGACATATTTGGCAACTTTATTCAAGACAGTAATGGTGTAATTGAAAGTCTTAAAACTCGATTTTAACATGTGGGCCATCCTCAAGATAGGGCCTTATCATGTTGGTTCATACTTTGCTTTTTCAAATTACTCATTTTAGTTCAGTGCAAAAATGCTTTCTAACGCTAATATGGCGCTTCAGTTACAGCTATAGTTACACAACTGAAGTTGGTATCTTCTAAACTTAGTCTTTTCCGACTGAATGTGATTGCATGGTCAGCTTCTTTGACCCCTAAGCCACCAGGACACACTAGAATCCCTAAATCCCTAGCAATCCCAGAAGTGGACCGTCGTGGATACCTAAGCTTAGATGACTTTGTTATCATACTGTTACAAAAGGTCAAGAATGAACCTCCACACTCAAATTGTTAACAGTGTTTTCTCCACTGTCCGTGGGAGGAGTTTTGCTGCCTGTGATTCAGAGATGCACAATTGTTACAACATCGCATTACCTGTCAATTTAAAAATTGTTTTCAACTTTAGAACTTTGCACAATAAGGCATAACAATCTCAGCAGTCTACAGCACCCAAGAATGTAAATGTTGGATGGCACCGCGGTCTCTCAAAAGCATCAACAGCACCAAATATGTTTTACCGCTAATCATGTGCTGTCACAGTGAACAGCCTCCGAGCCAGTCATCTGCTTCTTCTTCATCTGCACATTTGTTGATGAAATGTAAGTTCTTTCTTTGTCTGATTTGATGACAACTGCTGCCAGAGCCAACTACTGTGTTTTTTTCCATTTATAACAAAAAAAAACCCACAGTTATTGTCTCCATAAACATCGAAGGCATCACTCCCTGAGGATTTTCCTGACAAAGATTTATACCATTTAGAATCAGTTTAGAACAGACAAAAAATAATTAAGAACTGGCTGCATGGGATTGATATTTATAACTCAGTGGTAAAGAGTAGAAAAAGAAACGTTACATAATTACTTAAAATGTTTAATATCAGTTTGTAGGTATGGTACTTGTGGCTCTTACAGCAGGACATGAACATTTGGCAGAAAAAAAGGCTAAAAGTTAATCTGTGTTTTGTAATCAACTTTCTTTATATTACTGGAATCTTTTGGTTAAGGTTATAATATAATATATAATAATGGGTAAGATCAAGCTTATCTATTCCATTTCACAGTGCCAAATTTGTGTTGAAATTTGGCCTCTGGTAGACTCTCGACCCATCAGAGAAAATTCTCTACCCCAACTTGTTTTTTCAATTGCTTACAATTTAGGGAACAGAAATTATTATTGTTTTAGAAAAATAGAAAATAGAATATTCCTAGAGCCCTTGTTGTCTTCTCCATGTCCGTATAGTGAATAGAAGAATTCTGCAGAGTTTTCAACAGCTGCAAGCTACTCATTAATTATAAAGGCTAAAACAAAGCTACCGTTTATCTGTTGGAAAAAGACAGGTGGATGAATAGGAGTTAGTGGTTGATGAAACCCATCATTCACTCCCCCTTTACCCTGCATGCATTGCCTCCATTAAAACCCCATTGCGTAATGCTGGGCTCTTACTATGTTCCTTGTAAACTTTTACTGCAGAGCCAAAAATGTGTTTTCAGATGCATTTATGACTTGTTTACATTTTGGGCTTATCTGTTGGACGTGCATGGCCAGAGGGGGATTTTAGAAAAACTGGATACAGCAGTTTGTGAGGAGAGTGATAATGCTGCGGTGAGCCTTGCTGCCAGGAAAAATAAAACACACTGCATGACTAATACACATGTCATACATTTCCAATCAATGGAGGGGTTGGATTCAATGGAATATTCCACAAATCACATCCTTGCCAGATTCATTAGGCTTTTGTATCCACAGAAAATAATAGTTAGACATTCAAACTCTGTATTTCAAGAAGTGACCCCAGGACCTTGGCAATGTTACTGGCCATTCCTGTGGCTGATGTCTTGCAGTTATGCAAAAAGTGAATACATTTGTTCCGTTATTTTCCAAGATTCAGGAACAGCGATGACAGGCTTCTCAAATATATTGACCTCGCTGATTTGTCCCTTTTCCACAGCTCAGCTCATGTCTGTCCACCAGTAGCTCCACTTTACCAAATACCTGCTAATAGAAGCAATAAGAAAATCAATTCATCCAATTCCAGTATTATGTCAATTTTATTTGATTTCTAATGAGGTTCTCTGACCTTCTTTTGCTGTTTTTTTTTCCACTATGGCTCAGAATTGAATCTGCTCTCTAGTGTTGGAAGAGGCTCATTTTAGCCAGACATGGAAGATCCAGCCTTCATTCCAGTGTAAATTCCTTCAAATCACGTGATGTCCCGCAGTGCGTGGATGGAGGAAGGAAGAGGAGGTAAACATGAGGGCTGTCCAGAGGGCCTGTAGAAATTAACCAACAGCTCATACCTTGCCCTGCGGCTCCACCTTGCATTTATGGCTTTTAAGGACTGATAATCACACACTTCTGTTTTCAACATCCTAATCATGATGCCGCTGGATTATCTATCCCCAGGGGGAAATTCACATGTTATAGCAGGAGTACACAGACGCAAAGAATAGTGCAAACATCAAACACAAGTACTTACAAAAAAAGTGATATGCCCTTTTAAGTGAATGTGCAAATTGCAGGAAAGTGTGCAAAATGTATGTAATTGTACCTTAGAAGTTCAAAAGTTAAGGCAAGGATGAGTGATACAGTTTTATGGCCATCGGCAGGAATGGTGCATGGCTGAAGATGCTCATCTTCTCAACCAGCATGTCATGGAGGGGGTGGGAGACATTGTTTAGGATGCTAACCAACTCTTCTCCATCACCGCTTCCAGAGCGTCCATCTGAACTCTGAGCCTATCTAACTAGCTTGTTGTGCTCCTTGCCCAGCGCACAACAGCATAAAAGATAGAGTGGGCTCTGGCCCTTCTTGTAGACGGCCTCTGTGTTCACAGCTATGTTTAGGTGCACTCCAAGGTATTTATAGGAGTCAACACCCTCCCCATGGATGGATAAAGGGGTCAGCGGAGGTTTAGTCCAGCGGATGTCCACAATCAGATCCTTGGTTTGCTAATGTTCAGAGTAAACAGGAAGGGGGAGGGGACAGTCCCCTGGGCCCCTGTAGTGCTCATCACTGTTCCTCAGTCCTACAAACTGTGGCCTGCTGGTCAGGTAATCCGTTATTCAGGATACAAGTGGAGTGTTCACCTGCACGGTCCTGAGCTCATCTTCCAACATGAGGCTGTATGGTGTTAAAAGCACTGGAGAGCACTGGACGCCCATGAGATCACTGTAAGGAGAGCTATCTGATTGCTCAAATAGTTACCTAGCCCACATTAACATTACACCAGCCAAACCAAAGCTTGTGTTGTTTAATTTTCATTAGACAGGACCTCGCATCAAAGTAAATTGCTTTGTTTTTTGAATTTCTGCACCTCAAACGTAAGAATGACATTGACAGAAACGTCAAACAAAACAGAAACGGATCATGTGCCTAATTGAAACTAACATCATGCTTTCCCTGCAGAACATATTGCTCTTTGTCTGTGCAATGTGTCTGATCAAGATGTTCCAGACACTTCCCTTTGCCATTTTAAATAAATTCTCAGTTTTTTGACCAATGTGTCTGCAATTAGGTCATTACTGTGATGTTTTTATACTACACCTCCAATCAATCAACCAGTGTGTCAGTTCTGTAATTCCTTTTTGTAGCAGAGTAGGCCAAGGAATTGTGTTCATATTTAATAATTCCACACCTCAGGATTTACGGTAATTGCCAATACAGGAGGCGGCAGTGTGCCATTTACAGTAGCCTATGTAGCAAGGCAGAAAGTAAACGTGAGTCTTGAGTTTGCGTCTTTTCACAGCCAGGGAATTAATGTTTCTTAGCCATGCTAATGACGTGGCTATATGGATGGCAATGTTAGTTTGGTTGGTTGTCCAGAATGAAATAACAACTCCGGGATGTATTGCCAGAACATTTTGTACAGACTATCATGTTTCCCAGAGGATGAATCCTACTGATTTTGGTGATCCCCTGACTTTTCCTCTAGCATCACCAGAGGGTTGACATGTTTTGCTCTTAGTGAAATGTCTTGAGAGCTGTAGGATGGATTGCTGTGAAATTTGGTGCAGATATTCATGGTGGCCAGAGGGTGACTTTAGTGATCCTGATGTTTCAACTAGTGTCACCAGCAGATTAAAGTCTTCACTTATGCAATAAAACATCTTGACGTCTACAAAACATAAGTGCTGTGCTTTACATGTTGTACAGATATTAATGATTACCACATATGCATATTCATGACTGAGGTGATCCCCTGACATTTCCTCTAGTGCCATCATCAAGTTGACATTTGTGACTTTGAGTGAAATGTCTTGAAACTATCAATGGGTTGTCATGCAATTTGGTACAGGCGTTCATCATGTCCCCCTGAGTATCAATCGTAACCCTTTTCCTTTCCCTTAATTTTTCTGCTAGCGCCATTATAAGATGACAACTGTATTCTGTCAAAACCAATAGCATCCTCATCAGCTTCAGTTGTACTTTGTGTTGAGTGCTAGTTAGCAAATGTTAGCATGCTAACGTGCTAACCTAAGATGATGAACATAGTAAATGTTATACCAGTTTAATATCAACATCAGCATGTTAGCAATGTCATTGTGAGCATGTCACTGAATGTCACTGAATGTAATTTAGGTTTTTTCATTGTCATTTAATTTCAGCATTCCTGGTGGGTTTCTTTTTGGATGGATTTTTGCTGCATGTAATTTGCATCTCTGTAGGCAGCAGTCTTTCCCTGTGAGCTGTCATTACTCCTCACGCACACTACCCAGTTTCTCAAATGTTTATTCGAAACAGAAGCATACAGTATAACAAAAGACATTCTTTAATCAAGGAAAGACAAGATGTAAAAGTTTTCAGTTACTGTGTGATAGTAAGCAGTAGCAGCAGCAGCAAAGTTTATTTCAGATTCTGTTTCCAAACTCTATCTGGCCACCTGTTTATCCTTAAGCCAGGGGCACATTTTTCAACAATATCAGCAAGCCATCCATCAAGTTACACAACAAAAGCAACTGTTAATGCATGTCTTGGTCACTGTACAGCATGGTTGCAACCGTGACTTCCTATTTAAGTCCTGGGAAGGTGGCGACTCAAATGATTTCTGTGAAATGAGACCTGGCTGTCTCACATACAGAAGCTAGAGCCGTCAAAGCAGAGGTCCTGCTGTGTGCTTCAGTGGCTGCTGTCTGCAGGCACACCGCAGATTTCTGCTTGAACTAATGTGACACAGATTTATTGTTTTAAAAGAATCAATTTGAAGCTGTTCCGCGTGGACCCTTTGTTGTAATTGACCTATACGATCAGACTCTAAGTCTTTGTGTGGCTCTCAGGGTTTGACTGTTTTTTTTTAGGAAAATAGTTCCATGTATTTTGTTGTTTTTATATGTCTTTACAGACAGGAGTAGTTCGTGTTCAGCATTAACCCTGCAGTGTTATTCCCAGCAGAAAATGTATGTCATTGGATGATTGCAGTGGTCTCCTGTGATTAAATAACAGCATGAGGCTTTCAAACTGACCATTGTTTTTCCATTTCCTGTATCTTTTGTCGTCTTTTTCCCCCTCATTTAATTTTGCCTTTCCCTTTATTTAGTTTCTGCTCATCAGTAAACCGTAAAGACATGGCAGATTATGAACTGTAAACGTTCCTCAATATACTCTTTTTCAGTTTACTTTCTGTAAAATGACATTTGTTTTCATTGACAGTTTTACATTGTGTGTGGTAACTGATATAAATACATTTTATCTCAACTGAAGTGTTATCGGTAGCTCTTCAAAGTTGCATAAACAATTATTTTTTTGGACACTTGGGGGCAGTGGAACTAGTTGTACCCTCAACATTGACATATTATCTCTTATAGCTGAAATGGTGAATGTGTTAGCATGCACTGGATTAATTGCACCTCCAGCAGACCTTAGCATTCATTTGAAGTTGTGTTTCTGGCTACCTGGAAAATGTAAGTCCAATATTCACTTTCTTTTTAGTTGTTTTGGTCTCCACCAACTGCTGGGGGAAAAATCTTCAGCTGCTAAATGCTCCATTATGTTTACTTGCTAGATGCTAACTTTGTCCATCTGCTGTTTGGTGCTGGGAAGGTAGTGTGGACAGAGGGTTTATAGAGCTTTTTCACTGAAAACAGCTGCCTGCTGTGGATGAAAACTTAAAACAACTGAGCTGAAAGACAAACGCTCCGTAGAGCTGGGAAACACTGCATGGTCGGTTGATAATTCACTATTAGTGACCACTTTTACACACAGTTATTTGATCCATGTTAACATAAACATATTGATTAGAGCAGTTTTAAACATGATTTAAATGGTCGTGAGAGTTGAACGATAATTGGTTTATTACAACTTGCACAAAAAATAATACACAACACGCTCAACTCACAATAAGACCTTAAAGACTGAGTGTTGGATCCTTAATATGGATGGTATTTAGGCATCTTGCCCGAAATTAGAGTGCTGTCTTGCCGTCATATACCATCTTGCATCTCATTTTCATAGCTGTAGCTTTCTTTTCTATTAGTTCTAACATAGCATTCGTCAAGTTAGTTCAATCACGAGAGACTCATTTAGAGTGAACAATTATTTATTAAAATGTGCACAGATGAAAAACAAAGTATTTGGCGATTAGACCCATCGTGACGTCATCATGATGGAGGGGTAGAGAAGCTATGAGCAGAATTAGATACTCTTTCATGATGTCTTTCATTTCGACCGGATGTAATTAAGCTGGTAGGGACCAGAAGAGGGTTTGTGAAGTAGTCTTCCTGGTTGAACTTACGCTAAGCTTCATTTAGTTACTAAGAGGCGGTCTGCACCTTCTGATATCCGAAAAATAATAATAGCCTGCCTATTTATGAGCAAGGTGGTTAAGTATCCAATCATCCAGAGTCCATTTTTTCTGTACAGGGCACAGATTTGCTGCTTTTTACTTCTAAATTGACACTTCCTATTTGTTGAGATGATGCCCTACCATTCTCTCTACCTGCCACAATTTATTTGGACAAATGAGGGAAATCTATGACGTCTTAGGTTGGATGGGGTGTTCTTTTCCATTCCAGCTCCATTTTGTCAATTAGGCTGATAGAAATATTGTCTAGTGTCATACCAAACTTTGCCAAGAAACTTGAAAACAGACATTAATGACGTAATAAATACAAAGCCTGGTGACTCTTAAAGTACAGTGACAGCATGGCTGCGGTGTTGGACGGGATTTCAGCTTCAGATGATACACTGTACTTCACTGCTGCTGCATCTTGTCTTTGTTCTGCAGATGTTTGGCAATTTAGGCGTCTTAAATGTCAGATATTCTTTGGAACATTACATTGATGTTCTTGCATGGTGGAGTAAGACATGTTTTATGAGGCTGTCTAATAGCACTCCTAGGTACTTACATAAGCTTGATTTATTAAGGAGGCATTTGGTATGTGTGAATGGCATGTGTGAGTGTTTGGGTGACTTGTAGGGGCTCTTCTTGCTAACCGGCAGGATTTCACTGCAGTGCATTCCTTTAGACTGCTGCCTTATATGGTCTCTCATCACCAGGTTACGGGCCCATTGTCTGCCTGCCTGCTTATTCACTTCATGCTCTACATAGAGGAGGTTCACACGGTGAAAAGCATCAACATTAGAGCACTGCAAACTTGGACTGGCTGCATACTGCAGCATAATGTCACTATCTGTCAGTTATTGTTCCAGAAGCCTGCACATAGTCAGCTCAGTAGCATTGAACTGGAAGTGACGCTCTGCTTTGACAACTCTGGGTGTTCATTTTCAAAAGTGTCACCAGGCATTCGCCAGATCCTCTCCTCATAAGGATGGGCAAAATGATTCTACGGGCATAAGTAAACTTTGGCAAAAGCTTTATTAGGTTTTATGTGTATGGAGTACCTACTCTAGCCTACCTTTCACTAGATATTTGTACAAGTAAAATATCCTAGAGTTCGAGTCTGTCCCAAATAAAGTCTATCCATAGAAGTTCACAATAGAAACTTGAGAATGGCAGCATCATTTGTTACAGTATGGAGATTAACCTCATTCATCCTGGTACATGACAAGCTGACAAACTAGCTGTATAGTTTGAGACATTTCATCACCCAAATCACTCACTCATTAGTTTGACTTAATGGTGGTGGTGGGATTGGTATCCAGGCATTTAAAGTAGACGCTGACCAATGTTGATTTTTTTGAGGGAGATACTGATATCTACATCAAGGTTAGGGTTAGCTGCCTGGAAGGCTAGTTGGAGGCAAAAAACACCATTGAGCTGCTGAGACCCACCTGTGCACAAAAGTAGGCCCAATACAAGACATCAAAACAATTTCAGACATAGTTATGGTGACATCCAAAACTGGGAAGGTGGAGGCTGGGGTGGTGGAGGCAAGTTTTGCCAGCAGCGGTGTGAGGCAGCATTGGAGTAGCAGGAAGCAGAGAGGAACTCCATTTCCCAGACATTTATGAGTCTTTTATTGCGCTGTATCCCAGCAGTGTATTCCATTAGTGCTAATGCTCCTGAACTGTATGGTATGCTAAGGTGGATCTCTGGAAGTGGGAGTGAGGGGAGTCTGTGGTCTATGCCCCGAGCAATAGAATAGAGTTGAATAGCACTTGTTGGGTGCAGATTAGTCTTGCTTTGCCAGACCATCCTCCACACACTGCGGTGGATTGTCTGGCTAGTCCACATAGCAATCCAGGATGGGAGAAAAACGTGCTCTGGTTTATTGGCATTTCTTTAAACCAATCACAATTGTCATGGGCGGCACTAAGCTCCACACAGAGCCGCTGCAAAATAGCCTCGGGAAGGAAGTTGTTATGGTGGAACGTGTACGTTCAAAACTTGTTTAAGTCGTGCAACAGAAAACTCAGATTGGACAGATAGTCTTTCCAACACAAAGAAAGCGGAAGGAAATGGACATTGGCAAAAAGACATGCATCCGGTGGAATTTCCTGTGGCACCGGAACAATCCCAGAAGTGGAACGTCGTGGATATAGATTAGGTGCAGATAGCCTTTAGTGACCCACACAGACAGGTGAAAATTAGTATATATCTACAACATTTCATTGATGGGATTGTTCCGGTGCCTCCGCTTTCTTTGCGTTAGCAAACTATACTCTGGTCGATTCAGGAAACATCCTCCGAGCTAGAACCGACAATCAAACTATATTTATGTTTTTTTTTTGAGTAAACTTCTCATTACACACTCAACAGCCATTTTAATTCCAGGGCCCGCCTCCCTACGTACACATGTTCCACCAAAACAAGTTCCTTCCCGAGACTATTTTGCAGAGGCACCGATGCTGCATCCCGCGCTTAATGCCGCCCAAGACGATTGTGATTGTGTTTAAAGAAATGCCAATAAACCAGAGCACGTTTTTCTCCTATCCAGGAATGTTGTTTAGAAGGGCCAGACCTTCCTCCGCAGCACTGTGGAGATAGGTCTGGCAATGCTAGACTAGGTGATAGTTGACATAACGAGAGATTTTAATTGAAAGTCCTTTTTGCAAGCCCCCAGGAAACTAAATGACATGGTGATATGAGACAGGCATGAAGTCACTGCACACTCAGAATGGTCAAATTTCCATTAATGCTCTTTACAGTTTGTGTAATGCAGTGTAAGGCTGCCTATTTTCCAAATGGTTGGTAGAGGTATTAAGTATTCTGCATAGACGTAACTGATCTTGATCTTGATTCGCCATTCATTCTGGTTCCCTAAATGAAATGTGCACTTTTTCAACAGCATAGACCATAACACCTTTTAACAGAGCACCTCTATTTAAACAGGTCTGTAGACACTAAGCAGGAGCCAAAAGCTGAATTTAGCCTGGCTTGAGACAGATGAGATACAGTATGTGTGGCCACCATAGACCAGTCTCTGTACATTTAAGCAGCAATTCATTTGGCCACCTGGGGGCACATTCTCTGCATGTTAGCAAACAAATGCTAATTTACGTGAGTCATGATCAAACATTTGGAGTCGAAAAACTGATTTTCATTCTCATCTGAGCACAATAACAATAAAGATCTATCTGTCTAAAAACTACTTTCGTTTGACTTTGACAACTAAAAAACAGTTGTAAGTTAAAACAGGTAATTTAACACTGTATTTTGGAGAGTATGAATCACATGTATTTGCTACGAGAGATAGTTTGCATGAGTCTACACATGTGAGCATAAATATCATGTATTTAGTCACGTCCTGGTTATGCAAAAGAAAAGGCAATCACATTTATTTTCTCTTTCTGGCAACTTCTTCTTAAAAACATCACAGTTTTGGAGATGCTCAGCATTTGAGTAACAAATTCAGTAACCAGAGAACTGCGGTGATAATTGTTGTTAATATTCCAGGAGCTGTGTCTCCAGATACAAAATTAAATCAAGGACATAAAATAAAAGTCAAATATAAAGAAAAAGAAAGTTTCATCTGACCCTGGATCCTGTTATAAGCGGTTAGGAGAAGCAAGTTTCCAAGGGTGTTAGTAGGTAGCAAATAACATAAAGTTACATAAACTAGAGGAGAATGACTGTAGGCTGTAGAGAAGTATAAAAGTTTCACTGTTTCACTTCATGCCCTTTCAAGCCATCTGCTCATGTGGAAATACCATTAAGTTCCTGCTTCATCTCACTGATCAGGCTACTTGGTGTGAATAGAGAGCCTGTTTCAGCAGCCTCACTGTCACACAAACAATGCACCCAAACACACCAGAATATGCTCTTTAACTAACAATGAGTCAGATACTCCTGCTCTGTAGACCCTGCTACGTCTGTGAAGGGTTACTGATCAATACCAGGAACTCAATGATTGCTTGGCCAGGCTTACTAAAGTGTCCAGCTCTCAAAGCTGCTTTTCTTGTCTGTTTCAGTTTGTTTTGTTACTATTGTGAGGAACGGGGGACATGTCTGGACCATTCTACTAAGACATAGACTTTTGTGTATTGTCGAAATAAAATTATCTTATTTTTATTCTATTATTATTAATGTGAACACTATTACATTATTACTCTTACTCAAAAGGTTTGCAGCTACAGTACAGTAACACAACAGACTTGAGATGTGCCCCCTAAAGCAGAGCTGGTAAATTCAACAAGTGGCCAATCAGGTTAAATTATTACCCAAAGTGTCTGTTTTATTTCTTTATTTTATTTTATTTCTTTATTTATTTATTTTTGGGCATTTTTGCCTTTATTGGATAGGAATAGGAAAGCTGAGATATGAAAGGGGAGAGAGAGGGGTGAGACATGCAGGAAAACCATCAGAGGTCAGAGCTGGACCTTCTGCATCAAGGAATAAACCTCTGCATATGTGCGCCCGCTCTACCAACTGAGCTGAGGCCACATTCATCAACTTTCTGGTTCAACTTTGATCAGACATGCTTACACTGGAAACCCAGATTTAGTTTTAATTAAACTTTTTAGTGGTCACTACTTATTATTTTTGTTTAATAAGTAGTTTTGTTAAAAAACATATTGATTACTAAATCACATTACTTCTTTGCAATAATCAGCTAAAGTATGCAGTGCACAGATCTTATTAAGCAGAGCTACTAACTAAGGATGTTAATGCTGCGTTCCAGACACAATTTTTAGCCTGTAAGTTACGACTTCAAGTCACGACTCACGACTTGGTAGCGTTCCAGGCAATGACATTAGCTAGCGCTAGCTGATACTAGCGATTTCTAGTCAGTGACATATTTTGGGCTTCATTTAATAAACATAACCTGTAGTAGTACACAATCGTATGTGTATTGTTTTGATTACAATGTGCGGAATTACTTTACGTTGCCTATTTATGTCTATTTATTTATATTTCTCACCGTTAATCACCGGCGTCTGTACAGCATCAACAGGGGTCGCCATTGTTGTTTATGTGTGTGTGACGTCAAAAACTGTAACGGAAAGTACAACGATCTGGTACGAGTTCACGGGTAGTAAGTTACGGGTTTGACTGCCGTTCCAGGGCACTTTCACGGGTAGAAGGTTGTGAAAACACGGGTTATGGGTTGCCTGGAACGCAGCATAAGTTTCTATATGGGAGGGACGGGGTCATTTGAATTGCGCAGGAGCGTAGCAAAGGCTCGTGGGAAAATAGTGTTCTGAACGGTTTCTGTCCTAGTTAAAGTGTGTTTTAATAATGTTCTGTTCTCATGTTTTGGGTGTGCATTTATGATATCTGGGTTTTAGTTTTGTATGGTTGATTTAGTGTTCATAATCTTTATCTACATTTATTGTTACACCATGACCAAGACCCAGGTGGGGACTGATGGGTCTGGGCATTGAGATGGCACTTAATGACTCACACAGATTGGAAATTAGTAGTGCTGTTGTCTGAATGAAACTCTCTATGCAGCATAACTCTTAGAAAATCCCAATGTTGTCTGTGTATTGCTTCACACTGTTTTTTTTAGTATATTGTTCTTATAATTATACTGTCATAAAGTAAATAAAACAATTTTGTCACACAAAATAACTACTCTTAGTAGTAATGAGTAGCCTAATGTTTCATATTTGTCTTGTTTCTTTGCATGTTTAAAGTTATAGTGCGTAGTTTCTGTCTCCACCATGAGGAATTCTAAGTAATGACAACAAAACTGTGATACAAGCCTTCCGTGATCCTGCTCCACCACCACCCCTCCTCCACGCAGTTGCTAGTAGCCAAGGAGGACACGGAGGATTAAAAAAAACATGATGGACTCTACAGAAGAGGTAATTATCTTCACTTGAGTTTCTGCGCGGGAAAGTCGCCGGATGACACCAGTTTCTGAACATAGTCATACTGAGAAATACACAGAGGGTTTTATGGAGCTAATAGTCTTAATTAGCTTTGTATCAACTCATTTGGCAATGACTTGAATGTAACGGACGTTCATTAATATAAAAAAGTTGCGCGCTAAAGTTTTAACTTAACATGCTTATTTTATACAACATGACTTAACAAAATGTATGTTAACTAATGATTTTTTTGTAATGTCTCCTAATGTAAACTTGGTCTACTGCATCGACTTACCGCTCTGTGTTGATACAACTTGACCTGTTAAGTTTCACCTTGTGTAAAAACGACGGTTTAATGCAACAGGTTTCCACGCAAATTTCTAGTAAAGTCAACTAATTCGGGATAACAGTGTACCATAGTTGTGCACATGCACAGTTTTCCTTTGCAATGAGGGGTTTTAACCAACATTTATTAATCAGCACTTTGTGGTGTCTTGCTCAAGGACACTTTGACACGTACAGTACACAGGAGGAGTTGGAGAGTGAAACACCTGCCCTACAACAAATACGTGGCCAACCCACTCAACCACCTCAGCCACTGGTGCTTAGTTTTAACGATCTCATCATAGTCCCAGATGTCAGCAATTACTTATTTTATGCAATCATTTTAACTGATAGAAATGATGGCTTAACCTATAAGATCCAAGTGGAAATGACATTGATTTATCTTTTAACAGATCATATAATGTAGTTAAAAGAATATGGATAGAAAAAGGAATTAAATATACAGTATATTCTCACTATATTGCATATATAGGTCTGTATACTCTGCTCGGAAAAAGGTCTTCTGTCTGTGGTTTTTCATGATCCTTCCCTTTTTTGAAAAAATGTCCTACACTTTTATTAAAGTTACTGTAAATGGCATCACAATAAGCTTCCGAAGTAAGCCATTAAAAACCATAATAGCCTATTTCACTAGAGTGGAACCTGTTAGCATTTTTCTCTGATCAGGAGAGGTTTCCAGTACTTGGGGGGAGTAGGGATGAAATTAATGACTCACAACTGAACTATTCAAAGTAATTTCCAAGAATGTGTTATTCTTGTAACAATACTGGGATGAGGTTCTTGGCTACGGTGCTCTCAGAATCGTATTTGTGATGCAGTGTTTTCCGCTGTTGCTAAGGACACTATCTCTGTTTGACACATGCATCTGACATCAAACAATGGTCTTATCTTCCCAAATAATCCTCCCAGAGATCTCAAAGGTACTGCCTGGATAGTTTATCTAGCACAGGCAAAGCATGTGACTGTTTTTTTCTCTGTAGCATCATCATTTCATTCACATTCTGTGACGTGTTTACTTGCACAAGCTGTGAGTGATGCAACCTGTTCACGTATGTGTTGAAAGGAGGGTCTTGAGTTGACAGATTTGTGAAATTAGGCACGTGCTGGAGATATCAAAAGCATGCTTTCACTTTTTCCCTCATTAGTGTGCAGCCATTGTCTGCAACACAAGGTTGAAATTTATATCAGACAAATAGGACCAATATTTGGAGCACATGAGGGATTTCTTTAAGCAATGCGATGATTTCCAACCAACCATCAGAAAAGGGTCTGGAGCAGTTTTTTTCCATTCTTTCATGGCAAAGGCTCCATTGCATTTCTGGGAAGTCATGGAAAAGCCGACCTGACAGCAGTGACAGTAAAACGCCAATGACACCTGTGACATTTTCCAGTAGTCCTGGTGTCAGCCAGCACATGTGGCCAATTTGTGGAGGCCAGAACCTGCAAATGAGTTTCGGGGAACATGGAGGGATATTTTTCACCATGATATCAGACTAAGAATGTATAAGGAGTTGCTGTGCATGCTCAAAACATGACTGAATGTAACAAAACCTGAAGTAAATGTGATGATTTTTGATTTTACAGTTGATTTTACAGATTAATTTATTTTAATTAGCCTTAAAGATCAAGTGGAAGTTTCTTGAATAATCCATGTGAGGTCATTAAGCTAATAAACTCATATAGTTTTTATTATTATTATTATTCCTTTGTCAGTCAACTACTTCTGCACACTTTCACATAACATATTATGTCTTTAGAATGTTTAGATCATTTATGACATCTGTGAATGCATTCAGACTTTTGATTCATATTCACAATTCTTCAGGCATTTCGTCCCATTGAAATACATAGGAAGTTACTTTACAATTCCTCTTGAACCTATTCACACTCATTTGAATTATCACTTCAAAACTTTATTCAAACTTGAGCAGCTTTTGTACTTTGTCAGGTTAGTTCAGCTTTTCCTTTTTGGTTTTTCAGTAATTATATGGAGCTAAATCAGGACCAAATGTTTTGTTAATTTGAAAAATATATATATAGTTGAAAAACTAAAGCTTGAAATTGAAAAGTGTGAGCGCCAAGGCTGAAAGCAATTGAAATTTCCAATGAAGTTGATGTGCCACTGGTGCCACAAGGGTTAGGGCTAGGTTAGTTAAGTGTCAGTAAGTTAAATAGCTAAAGAAAGAGAGTGTGTGATTTCACTCTAGGTCTAAACTAAATAAAAAGAATGGTTTTATTTTTCAAATTTTAGACCAAAACTTAAATTTTCAATTTCAAGCTTTAGTTTTTCAACTATATATATTTTTTTCAAATTAACAAAACATTTGGCCCTGATTTAGCTCCATATTAATCACAGCTAAAGTTTCATGCTCTTGTCAGACCTTTTTTTTCTTCTTTTTTTTTTTTCCAACAGTGTGATTTGTGTTTCATGTTTAGACCTAGAGTGAAATCACACACTCTCTTTCTTTAGCTATTTAACTTACTGACACTTAACTAACCTAGCCCTAACCCTTGTGGCAACAGTGGCACGTCAACTTTGTTTTTCAATTTCAATTGCTTTCAGCCTTGGCACTCCTTACAACTGACACTATTTACAGTACACAACCTCTGGTACTGGTGCATACTCTTTAAATGACAGTTCAACTGCTTTCAGTTTTTTTGTAACTCAAAACGTCCTATAGGACTTAAACTTCAAATTAAAACAGATTTGAACTGCTCTTACATTTCAAAAGTCACTTGAAACTCTTTCAGTGCTTCAACTTTAACCTAAATTCCCATTCACCATCTCGGATGCAAACAATTCAAATCTTAAGACAGAGTTTGAACCTGCGATAGGTAAACATTTAGCCTTTTCTAGTTTTCACACAAAATAGGCATAACAAGAGGTCATTTTAATGCTTACTTCATGTTTATTCCTTTTTGTAATGTTACAATTATTTTAAAAAAAATACCCAGGTTATCAGATAGCTTAACCTTTCTGATGTAGCCTAACATTTAAAACTTGTGTTTCCCAGCTCACAGATAGTGGAGGTATGTCGAAGGGGCTTTCTGAAAGTATTTACTAGCAGATTTACAGGTCCTGTAATGAGCACAATTAAAGTTTATGTTCCTGAAAGCAGTGTGGAACATGCTCATGAGGGATGCAGGTATTTTAATGTAAGCTATTTTGTGTTTTTAAGCAAACAATGCTGTGGTTTTCCCCACTGTAAAGGCAGCACCCCCAAATGATTTGTTGGACAATGGTGGAAGAAACAGAGAACACTAAAACATGGTTTAGCTGCAGCCACAATATATATAAGTGTTTGAAAAGAATTAAAGGAGGAGTTTTCTGTGTAAGAAAAGCCCTATTCTTGCCAAGACAGCTGTCTTATGAGTGCGCTCAGCACAAATGTTTTACATATTATGAGACATTTTGAAAGTTTTCCTTATAGCATATAATTAACAGACCACACTGGTGTGACAGCTGACACCAGTTTGTACCTGGGTTTGTGCATTAGCAGATGTACCTCGTAACTAACTAACAATAAACTTGCATAGTTGTGTAGCAGAAAATGCATAACTGTGTCAAAGAAAAAAGACTTGTAACTTTGCTCAAATTGATATATCAATCAGCCTGTCTGCAGAGAGCTCTGCTTGTTGTCCTGGCTGATAAGTGCGGGGGGCGGGGTGGATGAGTCTGGGTCTGGATCCCTCCTCATCTCAGGAATGCGTGCAGGTTCCTCTCCAAAAGTGCTGACGTCAGGAGTGGCCTTGGATTGAAAAACAGCCAGGTCACAATAGAAATGACAGGCAGATAGGTTGTGCTATTCGGCTTATCTAATTAAAAGCTCATCTTAGGTTTGTCATTTTTACGATTTGAGAGCAACAATTAAATTTAATTGACTCTTTGTGTAAGTAAAGTTTCACTGAGGCATTGTGTAATAAGTTCATTTATTTGTAGACCTGAACAGCGGCTTTATATGTCAGTGTGTTTTCAATTTCGATAGAGGTGAGCACTGTTGTAGAAGACATTTATTGCCGTTGCTGTAACTGAGAAGCAAGTTTAGGAAAATTACCATTAGATGCATTTGAATTGTGTGAAATCATTAATCTAATGATGTCCAGTGCATTTAGGAGTTAAGTGTCATTTCTTTTTGGTCTGCACTCCACCCTGAAAATGCGTCATTTCCTTCTACTTTATTTTCCGTCTAGTCGCCTTTATCAGAATTCCATGAGACCCCAGGGAAAAACGTTGGCTGAGTTTTCATTGAGAACAATTTTCTACTGAAAGAATAAGGCCAATGATATTCTATACTTTTGTTATTGTCATGAAATCCCATGAAAAGACCAAAATTAGCAAAGAATTTGTCTCGCACAGCACTGTGGAGGAGGGGTCTGGCTTGTCCACACAACATTCTGGGATAGACGAAAAACGGCTTTGGTTTATTGGCATTTCTTTAAACCAATCACAATTGTCTTGGGCGGCGCTAAGCGCCTGATGTAGCAATGGTGCCTCTTCAAAATAACCTCGGGAAGAAACTTTTTTTGGTGGAAAATGTGCACATAGGGAGGCGAGCACTAGAATTAAAATGGCTGTTGAGTGTGTGATGAGAATCTTACTCCAAAAAAACAAACATAATGTGAATGTCGGTTCTAGCTCAGAGGATGTTTCCCAAATCGACTGGAGTTTAGAATGCCAACACAAAGAAAGCAGAAGGTGAGGGAAATCCCGGCTGAAAATGAGGGAAATCCGGCGGAACCTCCAGTAGCCCCGGAACAATCCCGTAAATGAAACGTCGTCGATATAGACTAGCAAAGGATTGTTCATTTTAACAAGTGTTGTCTGATATAAGTTGTTGTCTGTCTTCTGCGCCATTGAACTCCTTTGTAATTCATTACCATTAACACACACAATGTAGTTTATTTTGTGATTTTCATAATCTTTTTCAAAATATAACTATATTGTGATTTCTGTAATTTTTGGGGTTATTGTATTGGTCATTTACATCCTCACGAGGAGCAAATGTGCTTGGGCCAGTGTTGGGAAGTTGGCGACAAGTACTACATTAATTTTATTTGGATTTGTTGTCAATGAGAATAATATAGAAAACAACCCAGTCATCAGCCTTATCCTTTATGTTTGATTGTCAACTGCCTGTCTGCAGAATATCTCTCTCTTTTCTTTCTAAAAAGACATATTGCAGCTAAGATTAATTTTTAACTATGTGTATGTCTAGATACCATTAGGGGTAAGTAACAAAATATGTTCTCAACTCTGCCCTTTTGTAAACACTCCAAACTAGATTTAATCAGTTACTCTAAGTCTTCCACAGAAATTATGTTGCAATGACAGTGACACAGTGTGAGTGGGTAGTTGCCATGGTAATACTCTCACATCCTTGAATGATCCAAACAACAAAGAGGATAAAAGAAGGGATTGTTGACAAAGTAAAGACGTCACTTATATGAATCAAGCATGAGTTAAGGTGAGATCACTCTGCTTTGTCACTCCTCTGTCTATCTACTTAAAGCTGCAGTATACAATATTTTTATAACAGTAATTGATCCAAAAACTCTGTGTAATGTTAAAGGTGCCGTCGGTAGAATCGAGCCTACAGAGAATTATCCCTAAACTCTTTAGTTCCTTCAGCGTTACGGAATGTTTTTTAGCCTCTTTCAGCTCATTGTTTTGGTTCACTCTCATGGCTCTCAAGAAACTTGCAGGCAGCTGTTTTCAGAGTTGAAGGGCTATTACTTTTGCAAAATGTTTATTTTTCATCTATAAGTCAAAGTTTTTCATTAGAAGTGTACATATACCTGTTGATTATTTGGTCAGAAGATGGCTGCTGGCCCTTTGAGGTGGAAGAAAGGATCCCTGTCCTCCTGTCTACATGTGGAAAATCTCACAAGGAACAATGTCATTTTTAATTTAGTAACTTAATAAGATTTACTTTGAGGTCATTTTAAACTTATCAGTGTTTGCTAAACCATTTCTACGTAATTAAATTTGCTTCTACTCAAGCAGAATGTCATCAAAATAGCAGCTCTTTTATTCTGAGCAGCATGTTGGTAGCATTTCAATCAGTGCACCGATGATGTCATCTCTGTGAGCTGAGCAGCCAAGCAGCTCCCCCCCACACACACACAGTTATTTAAGTAAACAGCTCTATACACACACACTGTACCAACCCCAACCACGGAAGCACCTGTTGAGGAGCACTTGCAGGTCTACACAGGTGAGTAAACCAAACACACATAGCTGGCCCCTGAGGGATGACACTGTACATACAAGAGTGATTCAAGCAAACTTTGGGTTTTGTTTTCTTTTAATCCTTCGTCAAAGTCAATTGACAGGCCCACCTTTCTGTGCTTTTGCACACCAAATGAATTGAAGTTGTCAGGCCTGCTTCTTTCAGCCAAAAATGTATGAAATACAGTCATTATGGGTCTGTATGTTTACATTCATGAGGTCAGTTTGAAAAGCAAACAGACGATGTGCAACATATTGAAAACTCAAGCTTGCGCACAAGAGAAATGAATAAGGAGAGGGTTAATGATGCCTGCTACAGTGAAAAGAGAAATACTTAGTGTACTGAGACTGAATCAACATTTGAACTTCAATCAAGAGAGCAGACAGCCAACGCCTGCCCCCTCTGTGCAGACTCCTTTCCTTACATAAAGAAACATCTGGAATTCAACTCCTCCAACATCAGACCTCAGAGTGCCCATGGCAAAAGGCTTCACAAATGGACCACACGTTGTACATCACTTTGGTTTGGACATATTCTTTTTCAATCGTGCAGGTCTCACTTCATATGTCATTACTTTCCGCATTTGATTTCTCTGCTGGCCAGCTGCTCTGCATAGCATCAAATGAACAAAACCTCATCTACAGCCGCATAGCTGCTGACGACAGACTATGAGCTTTAATATTGGCTCAGGTGTTCCAGCACTTAACATGAAATCCAGACTAAACATCTTCCCATATTAGTCCAAATAGTTTAGTAGTATTAGTATTAGTAAAGACATTCGGGAAATGGTCGATTTATAAAAGTAATTGAGGTTCTGAACGAATGTTGAAAGCAATACAGCATCAAACATGAATACTGGCTTTCCAAAAGCAATGTATTATGCAATATTCAAACAAGCACACAGAAGTAGCAGGAATAGTCAAGCAAGTTGAGTGTTTATTCATCTTAAAGCTGTAATATTTGTTTGGGCCACTCTGTGACAGTGTAACAAACAGTGGCATATTAGCACTTTAGAAAGTTGCTATGGCAAACATGTTAGCAAAAATTGCTTCATTACACATATGTAGAACTGAGGAAAACTTAGGCTACACTCACACTACTACGTTTTGGTTTTAAAGCGCATATACTACTACGAGTCTGGCGCTTCAGAGTCCCTGAAACAGACAAGCTTGGAAACACTGCTGACGCCATTTTAGTTTGAAAACTCAGGGGTTGCGTTGTAGTCTTGACTGGCAGAAATGGAGACCTTTGGAAATGATGACGCAGAGACAGATTAGTTTTTACTTCTTTTCATGTCTTAATGGTGTGGATATAGCTTCAGACTGGGGGAAAATTGTCTGTACATTTTGTTACAATGAGCAACATCTTTCACTTTATACATAGTCAATTGTTCCATTGTTACTGTAATATAAAATATGGATCAGTGTAGCTTTAAAGCCACTATGTAGAATTCAAAAATTTCAGATTTTGGAACCCGTTGACTGCATCAATTTGATGGATTTCACCAGAGCTTTTTTTCTACAAATAAAGCCTAAAGCCATCAGATTAATTTGAAACATGCTGTAAAAAAAAATAAAAAAAATATTGCAGATTAAAAATTGCACAGGGTTTTAAATAGTCATAAATACACAGAGCTATTTTGCTTCTGAGTATTCCAGTCTGACAAAAACTCATGAGATCAGACTCATGTGATCAGCTCATTAGTACTGTAAGGCTTCTTCAGTAATGCTTCAGTTGGTTTCTGAGTGGAAATTAGCCCCGGTTAACAGATCAGGGTTGGCTTTGTTTTCAATATCTACTAAAACAGTGATTCCCAACCAGGGGTACGTGTACCAGGGGGTACTTCTGTAGTCACCAGGGGGTAAATGGAAAGATTCTACTACTGCAATTTGAAAATTTTGAAATTATGATTAAAAAAAAAATATATATATATATATCCACATATTAACATTAAGTCAACTGTAACACCTCAACTCCACATGTTGCAGTTATGTAAGAGAAAACTAGTTAGCAAGCGAGCACAGAAGTTTTAACAGGTAGCTAAAAGTAATGGCTAAACAGTTCAAGTACTGGATAAATTGTTGTAATTGTAGTAACATTAGTGGATAAATTGTCAAATATTCAGCTTTATCCTAAGTAGTAGTAACCTTTTAGGCTAGTAGTACGATTGCTGACCAAACCAACCGTAATACTGATAGTTCAATGTATGAGAAACAATATCCACTTTTATATGAATAGTGTCATACATTTGGAAAATGGATTGGGAATCGATGAAAGGGTACGTGAGTTCATCTGACAGGGCTGTGGGGGTACCGCAGACACAAAAGGTTGGGAACCACTGGACACTGGGTGGCCTGACAGATTAATGCACCCACTATTCACACTACTGTCCGACCTCAAAGCTGTGTGTGTGTGTGTGTGTGTGTGTGTGTGTGTGTGTGTGAATCTGTCACGATCTGTTAGAGAGGTAAGTAGCAAGGCTTGGACCCAAATGCAGTTCAGTTCAGAGTAGAGAATTTATTAACAAAAGGACTACAACAAAAGGTGTCCAGAAACTGGCACAGCAAAAACGAGTTCCAAAAAAATCTCAGAGAAAACCGAAATAATCAAAAACCCCAGGGAATACAGCGACAAGGAATGCAGCGACAAGAAAAAGCAACTCACCCACAAAACCTTAAACAGCACACAACAGCAAACAATGATCCAACAAGAGAAAAAGACAGAACAGGAACTAAATACACCAGGTAACAAGGACTAACACTGGACAGGTGACACAACAGATGAAACAAATCAGGGTGGGGCAGAACAATCAAAAAAGGCAGGAAACAAACAAAGACAGGAAGTAATCTAGACAGGACAAGGGAGACAAGACAGACTACAAAATAAAACAGGAAACAGAACATAACAGAAAAAAACAAGACTACCACAATAAGACGGAATAAAATACCAAAACCCTGACAGAATCAGAACTTCAAAGGTTGTGTAGTTCCATTCAAGGAAACTGAAGCTTGCCACCGAAACTGGGTGAAAGAGGCACATATTCACACATCAAGTTAAAAGGCAATATTTACGGTGTGTCAGACCACAGCTTATTGCTCGTTCTCCCTCTCTGTGCTTCCCTCCCGCCCTTGTCCTCTTTCTTACACACACAAGCACACACACCCATCACAATACACACAACCTCTCGCCCTTAAACACATTCCTACAATTGTTACAATAATTCTGTGTGTGTCTTTCTGCTGAACCTGCAGCGTCTGCTGACGTCTAGCTGCACCACCTGACAACCTCTGGGGCCAGCAGCAAATTGGCCTGTCTGTGAACTGAGGGCAGCTTCTGTCTTTGAGCTGGGCCCGGCTGGTACTGTACAGACTGATCCAGACTGGAGGAGTCATGGGGTGAATGTAAACATTTGCTTCAGCTCTTAATCCCTTAATCACGCCAAATTGAGTGTATGACAATCTGATGATCTTGCCTGGCCACAGGAATTTTCATAAAATGAGTGTTGTAACTCACAAGTGAGAAATGGATTGTGGGTGGACAAAATAACATAAATACGAGAATTCATTTTTCTTTATAGGCTATAAATTAAACCCAGAGTGGTTTTTAATCCTGGTTTAAAGAGTGGCTTTTTGATCTGGAAAATGCACTATTTTTTGTCACTAGGGGGCAAAAAAAAAGCAGACAGACACACACCCTGACATATTTTAACCTTATCATGATGTTATGGATAACGTGTTTGCACAAAATAGCTTTGTCATACAGCCAGTTCACCAGCTAGTTGTTTACTGTGTATCTCTTGGTGTTGGGCAGTTAGTGTACAGCTTGTCCGGCTTGTCTGAGCTTGAGCGTAAATAGCTGCCTATGTTTATTTATAGAGGACTGATGACAGCAGTAAGGTCTCAGCAACCCAGTATATAAAACCACTGGTGGGATTTCTCAGAATCACCCATACAATATATGTGCAGACTAGAACCAAAAGAATTAACTAAAAGAGGCTAAACGTTGCATAGAGCTGTGGATATGGGAAAAATCCAATTGGTTCAATAGTAGGTGTGACTCCTTTCACATTGCCTGATTTCATTAAATAGTATTGTCAAAGACACTGCTGCTGAGTGAAGCAATATGAGTTTATGAGTTGAGCACTTCACTATGCTTATAGAAGCTGGAGAAGAAAACAAAAATCCCATATATTGGTGAAACTGGACCTTAACGTCGCTCACCATGATTCGTAATTATTTTAATTAATTAATTAATTAACTGTTAATTATTTAAACCATCTGCTCGCAGTCCGCCACTGGACAGTCTAAGGAGCCGCAATGCATTTTGGGGTGGTTAAGTATGTCCAGTAAGGTGACGTTGCATACTCAGAAATTTTTGTTACATCTGGACATATTTAGGGTACACAAAATCCACATACTATGCAGTTGGAACACACTACATACTCAATTTTACGTCATACTGGGATCAGCATGTTAGTATGCAATTTCGAACAGAGTCCAAGTTTTGTTTTTACAAGAAAGAAGTCTTCAATGATAAAGACTAAGTGGTTTAACTGGTTGGTTTGGCAAATGCACGACTGGTTAACATTCCCACATCCACTAAAGAGCAGTAGCCTACACAGCTGCTTCCCTAAGCGTCTTAATGGGAAGCAAATAGGGCCAGGCTTTACCCATGTCTGGGAAAACACCAGAGGATTTTAACTTTGTGGAACATATTAGATTGAATGACATGCAGTTTGTCTATGGTGTGCTCTAGACTCTTCCTCTTGACGTATGAAAGTAGCCAATGCAAGTATGCAATTTTTTATTCTTTTTTTGTTTGGCCAATGCACCTGCACTTGTAGCACTGAAGATTCAGGCTCATTGGACTTCTGTTCACTGCCTCAGCTAGCTGCATTGCTGTTAAAATGCTTTGGAAACACAAAATTAAATATCTTTTCATCACTCATGTTTCCATCATAATCTTACTAAGTGTAATGGTAGTGTGCAGGATTATCGGTATTGTCAGTATTACAATGGGTTGCTACCATGTTGATAAGCAGTCTGGTTTACCTCATATTTCCATCTCTTGCCTCATCCACAGAGGTCTCTGCCCAAATAATGTGCCCTGCTCACTCTCACTCCTGCACATTCAAAAAGAGAAATTGTTTATAAAGTGCTGAAGAAAAGGATTAGATTCCCTTCAACTTAATATGTTTCCATGTGCTTATCCAAGAGCTGGGTACTGTAATATATCACTACTTTTATGTAAGAGTACGCCAGCTGTCTTTGGTTGCTTAAATTCATTGGTTTTGTGACGAGCACATTTCTGTTTTACTGTAATGTGATAAAATGTGTTATTGATTGAGAAGTGTGACTTCAGCTAATTACGGCTCGCTGAGTCGTGTCTGTGGCTCAACATGTCTACACTTTTTATGCATTTTGGTGGATTCTTTCTCTTATCCATATTTAGAGAAACTGGCCCTTTTGGCAGCTATGAGTTTAAATAAATAATGCAGAGATGGAATATGATGTAGATCTTCACGGTCTCCTCCAGTGATTGAGCGTGGAAATACTAACGTGCACTAAGATTGAGTATTTCTGCGAGGGACAGATTCATGTGAGTTGTCCTCCTTGTGCCAAAGTGATGCGAATATCTGTGCAGGCAGGGCTTGAATAAACATTTATATTACCCCACTCAGCAAAACACATCTTCCAGACTCTCTGAAGAATTTAAAGTATTTATCTCGAGTGTGACGAGGCACTATCATTTCCAAGAAAAAGCAAGTGGCCGGGGCTCAGAGACATACCAAATCTTTACAAGCTGGAATTTAGCTTTATGAGAATAATCCCTATATGTGCATGCTACGCACAGGATCCCACGAAGAATCCTCTCCAATACAGCTTCCTCCTCCGTCCATGACAAAATAAAATACTCTGTCCTCTGGAAAATTCCACTCAGCGGTCCAAGACCATGTCCTGTGATAAGAAACATATTATTCCTGATGGTGACAGAGAAAATAACAATTTGGGATTTTTTTAAGAGGCTGAAAATCCAAAATGAGTTATAAAGTTTAACAAGGTTCTGTTGGCTTTTTTATAAACGGTCCAGCTGTAAATGACAGATATTTCTTAGTCACAGACTCCAAACAGACACACGTTAAACTGACAGAACCCATCTGCAGGTTTTGCCTCATTTGTTGCCTTAATAAGTGGTCAAAGAAACAAAAGAACGTACACATATTCAAACTGGTAGATTGCATAATAGCAAAAAATATTATTTTTCAGAAAGGAAGAGTCATACTTTTGGAGACAGGAGGCAGGACTGCTGTTTCTCAACATCAACTCATTCTTATGTAACAGGTAGCAGTAGAGAAGGGAGGACACTCTTGGAGCATCTCTTTCTAACAAGCGACTTAAGAATATACTGTAGACGGTCAAGGATTGGAATGATATGAATTTGTGAAGGTGATATGGATATTTTATATTAATAGTTATGTTCCAGGGGAGGAAGAAGTACTCAGAACGTTAATTTAAGTAAAAGTAGCAATTCCACAATGTGTAAATCCTCAGTTATAAGTACAAGTTCTGCATTAAAAATGTCAGTTAAAGCAGCAATAACCAATATTTTTCTATTAACAATTGATCATGTGTACAGTATGTGAAAAGTATCTGTCATTGTGACAAACCCACAGAGAATTACTTTGCAGTTGCCCTCAGCCCTATGGAGCATTTGAGCTCCTTTCAGCTCATTGTTTTGGTTTTCCTGCTTGCAACTTAGTTTACACTCACTGGCCTCATAATGTTTTTTTCCAGCCGCAGCAGGCACTGTACACTACCCGCTCAGTACCAAACAGCAGACTAACTACTAACTGGTAAACATAGTGGAGCATTAAGCGGCTAAAGAGCCAAATATTTCGCTCAGGAGGTGGTGGAAAACAAAAACAGAGCTAAAAGAGAGTGAATATTAGACTAACATTCATCAGGCGGCCACAAACACGACTCCAAATGAATGCTAATGTTGTTCCTTGTCTGCTGGACGTATACTGTAGCCCACCATGTCAACACAAAAGGTGATAATGTCAATGTTGTGTTCACAACTTGTTTCTGCTGCCCCTGAGTGGCCATACAATTAACTATTGCAGTTTTATAGTACAGTACAAATACCTAAAGTATACTTAAGCACAGTACTTGTGCAAATGTTCTTTGTTACTTTCCACCACTGTTGTATTCAAGTATTGTTGCTGATTTATTACCTTAAACAATCCTCATGTGTGGACCAGCAATAGACATTATCATGATCATTATTGGTATAATTATTAGTAGCAGAGGCATTTGGAATATCATGATGGTGACAGTAGCAGTAGAAGCAGGTGTTGTATAAGTAGATAGTGGCTGGCTGAGTTCTAGTTTCCAATAAAAAAAGCTTGGCCTGATATGTCAGCCTGACCTGAGCACAGTCTGTACTTTTTTGACAGTGGAGACTAAAAGCAGCAGAGGAGATGTGTGATCAGACCCAGCCTGTGGTAAATCATGACTCAGCAGTGTAGCATGATAAGCAAAAGCTGTTCGAACAAGCCCAGATGACATAGAGATGAGAGAAACTCCTCCTGTCTGTCTGACTCCATCTATTGTTTGTCTGATCTAATGTGTGCGTTTACTTCATGTATCCATGGACGTCTACCATTCCATGTATCTGACCATTTTGTTATTGATTTGATCTTTCCTGTGTTTTTATTTCCAGTCCATCCATTCACCTGTCACTGCTGTCGCCGTTAGACTCTCTTCTATATTGAGTTGTCTCTTACTCCCCTCTAGTGAATAAACTGCATAGTGCTTCAGCTGTTATGACGAAAGGATTCCACTAGAGGTCAGCTTAGAAACACACAAGTCATTATTCTAGTGAACACTCATACATGCCAATGACTGTAAAATAACATAACGTACTGTAGATCCAGTTCTAACTTTACACTTAAATTAGTCATCTGTGATATTTCAATTTCTAAAACTTCAATAATATAGTTCTATTCTCTTTTTACAGTACAATAAATATGCTTATGAAAACATTTGAGGCGAGGATATAGGGACACTTATTTTTATAAAAGTGACCAACTGCGGCATTACCAATATAAAATACATGTTTGCATATGTATTTATGTCCTTTAATAGGACACACCTAATCATCATGGGTGGTTTTAGAAGTCACATAATTAGTTAAACGTAGACCACTTGTATGCAGTCAAGCAGAATATTCAAAGTCTGCACTTGTGTTAAATCTTGGCAAACCATGTTTTCTATGTGAAGGCAGTGTAAAATTAAAACTGTGTTTAAAAGAGTTCAGGCAATGCAACCAAAGTTGTTATCACCGCATCCCTGCATGTACAGTCCTAGAACACAGTTGGCAGAACTGCATCAAATCAATAGAGAAAAACTGTAATTAATATAAAATATTATGATGAAAAAGATCAAAATGTCATGGAAGTGCATGCCACATATTACTTCTGATCTTTGGTTTTAGTAGGTAAGTTGAAAACTTCCAAGTGTAAACCACACTGGTGCTTTAAACGCATATGACTCCACATTGGGTATTCATGTCTTTTATTTCATTGAGTAAAACCTACTATAGTAGTGAGCCTCTTTGATGCACATTACATTTCCATATAATGCCTACAACACAGTCTGTTGCCTTTGCATTAGACTGTAAACAGAAGAAAAATCACTTACTGTTCACCAAAGAAATTTCCCAGGAAAAAGCTAGCTAAGAAAATTGAACATTGTTTACAAGATCAAATGGAAACGTTTTATTGAAAAAGCCAACTGTTGTGTTTTATGGAATGAGACACTGTAGAGTGTAGGGACTAGACAGTCATAATTTGGCAGACTGAGACACTGTACAGTGCAGAACAGTTGGATCTTTTTCTACCTCTTCTGTCCGTTGCAGAGGAGAGCTGTGCATTCCTCTTATCTCTGAGTCATTAACTGATAAACCACACAGCACACATAACCAAAGTACAGTACTGCTATTGACGAGGAAGTCAGCTCTTGAATTTCACAGCAAACACCAGGCCCGACTAAAAAGCTGTGAAAATACCCTCAATAGTCCTCATCGTAAAATGTAACTGAAATTCCGAATTATTTACTGCATAAAATGCTGAAAATAATATGCCAATTCTTAGTCTGATCAAATATTGTATATCTAATCTAATCTGTAATATGTTTGCAATTTTATGTTTCACACCTGAGTAGTAGTTTTTTATTGTGTATAGGAAGTGTGTGGAAGGGGTTTAGACAGCTTGTTTTCATCTCCAGTGAGGATAAAACAACAAAGTTCCGGTTCAGTTTTGTGTGCTTTTATATGTCTAGGGCTGCAGAGATTTTCATGAATACTTTTTTTTTTTAGATTCATTGTTTAGTCAATAATATGGCAAAGAAAAAAAACTTCCCATTATGAAAGTCAAGAGACCAAATTTTCCTGACCAACATTCCAAAGCCCAAACATAAGACATTTACAATAGCAAACACAAAAACACAGCAAATCCTTACTGGGAAGCTGAAACTAGAGAATGTGTGGGCATCATTTCTGCTTGACAAATTCTTTAAATTATCATTTTTAATTGAAAAAATAAATAAATAATGCTTTCGCATTAATTAAAAATAGGTTCTCCTGCACAGAGCCTGTCCCACTTTGCCTACATGTACCAGCATGCATTGCGTGTGTGCCTTGCAAAGGCGAACTCTAAAGACCTTCCAAGTTTGAGAATGGACTTCTTTTCCTGGTTGTTGGATGAACAACGTATGTATACAGAATCAGGTGAAACAATGGACATCCTCATAGCCACTATTAGCAGCTAAGCTTGACATTTTTAGCAAAACAACCATAGCAAATGTAATGTTTTTTAAATTACTGGTAGTGATTGGCAGAAATACTACTTTAAAACGAATGACATAGTTACTGTATTGTATCTATGTACATAAAACAGTATTAACTAATGTTTGCCAACTAACATGCTTAACTAAGATAGTGACCATGGTAAACATACATGCAAAACATCGGCATGTTATCATTGCCATTGTAACCATGTTAGCATTTAGCTCAGAGCAACTCTGTGCCTTATAGAGCCTCACAGAGCTGCTGGCTGTATGTAGACTTATTAAAAACTTTTAGTCATACTAAAATGTGAAGGTATACAAAATAGACAGATTGTGTGTGTTGTGTGTACATATTGGGAAGTCATTTAGCCCGGCCCATCATATTGCTTCACTGACCAAACCTCATATGGTGCTGTCAAGATGTGATTTACAATGTTGCGAGGGCATTATGAAAGTCTTTTGCACAAAAGCATTATTACTTCTGTCATTCTGTGGGTTATATTCATATTAACAGTCTATTATTGCATTGGCCAAATTACATATGCATTACATGCATAAACTAAGAAAATCACATTGCATCAAAACATTGGGCATCTTGCATAAGGATCACGTTTTAACAGCCAATCCCAAAAGTAAATTAAAGGGATAGTTCAGATCTTTTATAATTTATTTCCCCTGCTTTACCTTGCCGTCAGACAGCCCTTTCCTACGGGAAACTGAAGCTGTTCTATCCATCTATGCTCTCTTCAAAGCCACCAGACTCCTGGGACAAAAACAGTAATTTTTCCTCGCTTAACATGGGAGTTGCTGCTGCCTTGCGTGGTTAGTTTGTTTGTGTTATTGTGCGATTTTGGTGTTAAAGGGTTAGTTTGGATTTACCAAAGTCACACAATAAAAGAAACCAACTAACCAATCGTACCCATCTACTATAAGTACCTCATACAACCCCACTTCAAAATATCCAAACTATCCATTTAACTTCATCCTTTCCTGCCTGAATTCCACTCAATAGTATAAAATAAAATATATGAAATATCGACGACATTAACATTATTTCCCATCATCACTTTTAATGATAAATGAGTGCTTACGGCACTAATAACGCTAAAGGACTGATTTAGCCTGATGAAACGCTGGTTAATACTGCAGCACCCTGAGCTGCTAAAACTGCTTGTAGTTTCTTCACCATCCACAGGTGGAGTTAGATCACGCAGCAACGACAGCACACAGAGAAAACATTGCAGGGGAAACACTGTGACACACCATTCAATGGAAATAAGGGTGTGAATTGGAGACTGTTCCTCTCTGTCTGCATAACTCGGTTGATACAGAAGACCAAGGGTGTCAACAAGGGAAGCATCTACTTAGCCTAGGGAGCGAAATAACCTAAACATACTGTAAATACCGAGGTATGGCAGATTTAATCTTGCCTTCAGTTAAAATGACCATATGGAGGCACTGTATGGATGGTTGTAAATTCAAATTCAAACAGCTCTATGTCTCTCACAGTTGCTGAAGTAGGGAGACCTGGTCCAACATTTTTTACTCGGTGTACAAAATTCTGACTCTTTTATAAGTAGAACAAACTACTTTTCCAATGCTTCGGCTCTCCGATTTAAAAAAAATAATAAAAAAGACTAGTACAAGCTGGCTTTATTTATGTTTGCTCATTATTATTTATTATTTATTTACCAGTGAACGTGCCGGCTACCACCAAACTGGCATACCAGCTACCTTCTGCAAATACAAATCAGCAATATCTCAAGTCTGTCAGTGGAGCTGAATGTACTCAACATAGTGACAGTATTTCTGCACCAGGTGGTCTAGGTGACCGTCATTGTGATTCAGATCGTACAGTCAGCATATGACATTTGCAGGCTTCTAACTGGGACTGCGTTAAGCATTCATCATCAGAGTAGCATTTGCAATAAGTATTTGGATCTCTGTTTGAAAATATTACACCCAACTGCATGCAAATTCAAGTAGGCATAAATGGTGCCAATTTAATGTTTTGCCAATTTATCTCACTGGTTTAACTATTGTTCGGCAATAGAGTGTATCAAGATGTAACCAGGTTCAATCTTTATTATGTCATCACCACACAGTATGCTCGTGTACATTTCCATTGACACTATTCACATTTTATCAAACTACCTGAGTCACAATCGAAAGGCAAAACATTGTGAGGATGGGAGTTTCGTTATAAAGCCAGACAGAAATTGTTTAGCAAAGCGGCCTGCAGCAATTCTCCCCTCTCCTTTAATCACAAAGTTGAGGTGATTCATTTGTTTTTGGTTTGCTCAAAGTCGTTTATACAAATGTCAGCACATCAATTTGAGTAGTAAATTGCACAACAATGTCCTTTTATGCAAAAAATGTCTCATTTAAAAAAATTATTGGCGGGAGGCATCAAAGTCTGTTATAAACTGTCTGACCTGAGATGCCATCACTCAACCTGCAAATGCAAAAAAAATTACATTACATTACAAAAGTACATTCTAAGCTGTTACTTCTTTTCTGCTTGGTAAAGGTTTTATTTATTCCAGAGATGCCAACGCTTAAACTGAAACAAAACCAGAACCTATCCCATAAACCAGCAGCAATACTCCAAAACTCCTGCAGCTACAAATCACAATGTGGAAACAATATATCCTTTTGAATTTGGATGATGAGTGGGGGCTCAGGAAGGAGTGACATGCTGCTTCCCAGTCTCTCTTCCATGCCCCTGATGCTTCCAACCCCTAATCTTGACTGCAGATGCAAATAGTCTAAAAAACGTCCCTACCAAACATTTGCATTTAAACAAATAGATAAAGGTCATTTTGAAAAGCTGCCTCCTCATGACTGCAGTGTGAGGTGGCATGTTCCATGTGTCCCTGCCCTCCTGACAACATAGTTAAAGAGCCCATCGTGGCACGCCACACAGTATGGTGCTGCACACTGGGATTCAGCTACTGTAGGCAAATACAGCAGAGCGAGAACATAGAGGCCTCTGTGTGTGTGTGTGTGTGTGTGTGTGTGTGTGTGTGTGTGTGTGGGGTCAGACTGCAACAGCATCATGGACACAGGTAAGACAAACTCATTCATATACAGGCTGACAGCTGCTCCTGCTGTCATTCCTATGCTTATAAACGTTCTATGTGTAATGTCTTATATGACGTCTGCTACAAAAATAGATTTTTAAAACCTGTTAAACATTTTATTTTTCATTTTCATGATGCCTTTATTTTGGAGAGAAATTTACTAGGATATTTTTTTGACAATGCAATTGGTGTTATGTCTCTTATTCGATGATGTGTGCTTATTAAATCAATAGTTTCCTTTCCTAATTTTGATTTCCCATAAGACAGGAATGTATTAACAAGAACAAAGGAAGATGTCAGTAAATCTCTTCTCCATACACTTCACATAAAATCAGTGTATGATTTGAAAGATGCTTTCATATTAAACATGTGTAGGTTATCATATGCTAATTGATAAGCTTCATATTGTAAGATATATTTAAATATGGCCTATAACACCTGAAAGGAAGATGAGTAGTTTGCGCAAAGTGCAAGATATATATATATATATATATATATATATATATATATATATATATATATATATATATATATATATAGAACATTTAATATTTTCGAGAATCTCCTTGGTCGAGCAAAGTTGGGGCTTATCTAAAATATCCATTCAAAAAGCTGGGATCTTTTACATAAGGTTTTTTGCATGCAATTTCCGTTTGCATAATAAAGTTTGCATTTTCATTGAGTTTATGTTTCTGCTTCCCAGGAATGTCTCCAAATCACACCAGCACACAGAGATTTGTAAAGACCAATTTAACAGCAAGTGAGCTGCTTCTATGATGCACGAATCTTGAATTTCTAATCTTTATTTAACATTATGTAATATTTTAGTTACCCCTCCAGTCTTCCTTCACCGTGAGGTTTCAGCCAGTGTTTGTAGTAAATTGTCTCTTTTTGTCAATCCATTTGCATTGACCAAACCCAAGGCAATTTCCATGATATTTACACACCAATTCCAAAGAGTCATTCGCCTATATGAATAAAACTGTGAAACATTCAAATGAACACACAATTGTGGGGATGGATGAAAATTTGTATGAAGTTGTGTTACCAGCTACAAGTCAAACGGTCTCTGGATTTGTATCAAATGTGGATTCTCAAAGTGGTTTTTCTGTTCCGTCTAGAATATTCTAAGAGAGTGTACCAAGGCGTTCGAGTCAAGCACACAGTCAAAGACCTTCTGGCTGAGAAGCGATCTCGACAGACAAATGGGCCCAGATACAGCGTAAGTACAATCTCCTTTAAACCGCTCTGCCTTTGTCCCATCCTGTCTCTCCCCACTTAATTTTTCTCCCAAACCAAACATTGCAGCCACAGTTGACATTCTGTGGTAGCACAATTAAGAGGTCGCTTTTCAAAAATCTGCTCTCCTCGTTTACATTTTGGCTTGTTTTGTGGACTAAGAATCCATTGACCACCTGTACCTCCCCCTTCTGTCTTTGCTCTCTTCGAGCGCTCGCAAAGCCAATCTGTAAATAGCTGTGCACGATGTGTGTAGAGAGAGATACAATGCGCGGAGTCCCAGCCTGACCTCACAAAAGAACATTGACACAATGCATGCAATGGTGACGGCCATGATCTCCTAAAAAAAATCCCCCGAGGTGGAGGCGGGGACGGATTGAGGTGGATAGGTATAGCATAGAGAGACAGAAAAAGGGCAGTGAAGGAGGCTGCCTATGCAAAGTTTGATCCATGCACACCTGCCAGCTGACATTGTCCTCTGCCATGCATAGGCCGCAGACAAGCCTTCTATTGTTGTCTCAGAAACACACGAGCAAGACTGGCTTTTCATTTTCCACAAACTGCCTGTCAAAAGGCTTTATAAGACAGTATCCACTGTTTGTTTTCTATTTAGCATTGGCATGTCCACTCTATAGATATGCAGGCTGCTATGGCTCGCATAATGAGGGGATTGTGTGAGAGGGTTTGCATTGGGTAACATGTTTTTTCATTATCATGAACATACTCACTGCAGTTTATTTTGAGTCAATCTCAAATTCAATGTCTTCCTGTCTTAATTACTCACTAGCACCCCAAATCCACAGCTGAAAATAGTCCCCAACAAATGCGCTAGTTACTTCTCACGTTTCCTAAAAAATTCAGTGTCCAGCTGTTATTGAGCTCTTTGGAAAATTAAACTATGTTTTTTTTGTGTTGCCATGTGGGCTTGTGGCTGAGAGATACAAACAGGGTAGAGAAGTCAGAAAGTATTGATAGGAATTCATGTTTTTGGTCTTTTCATGGGACTTGTTGACAATAAGAAACAATTGGAATAATGCAAGACTTATTTAAATCTGCCTCCACAGCTCTGCATCTAAAAACATATTTATGTCAGCAAAACTACAAGTTGCAATGTTGTGTGGGACTGCGCTACATTTCTAAGTTGTTTGCAAAGTTATGAGTACTGACATGATTTAATGAAGCCAGGACTGACTGGTGTAAAAGTAGAACAAATTGTCCAAACCTGACTTTAAACCATGACTTACTACGTGTGGAGGCAGCAGTGTCTTGAAGAGGAGACACGTGTCGCTGTCAGGGGTCAGTGAGTGACAGATGAGACAATAAAAAGGTTTCTGCTTTTGTTACTCTTTGAAAACAGCAACTGTTGTAATGAATTTTACAGCTGATCAGCCTTTTTATAGAGACAAAAATAATATTTGGCTTTGTATTTATGCTGTTAAGTGTGTCATTTTAATTTTAAACCATTAAAATAT